>NW_017306877.1:15905-17893 GCF_000935625.1 Nanorana parkeri | reverse complement strand
CCCCCCCCTCCTCCCCGGGGTACAATGTAATGTTAAGGTCAGAGATCTGGCAAAGCACATTGTTTATGGTGAATTGCTCATGTGCGCACATTGTTTATGGTGAATTGCTCATGTGCGCACATTCTTTCAGTTGCCGGGAGATTTCCTTTTGCTGTTTCATGGCGGAGAATGTCGGTATAATGCCGGAAATACAAAGAAAGATCAAATCTCAGATAGAAATATAAAACGTTATCTGTGTTCTCTCCATCAAATGAACAATGTTTTCCAAAAGTGAATGAGCAAGAAATAAAATGACCCTTCTCTGCCCTCTGTGATTGTGTTGCAGGGACTTAAGGTGCAGGAATTGGGGTGATCTGAGGGGTGAAGGTGCAGGAATTGGGGGGATCTGAGGGGGGAGGTGCAGGAATTGGGGGTGATCTGAGGTGTGAAGGTGCAGGAATTGGAGTGATCTGAGGGGTGAAGGTGTAGGAATTGGGGTAATCTGAGGAGGGAAGGTGCAGGAATTGGGGGGATCTGAGGGGGGAGGTGCAGGAATTGGGGGTGATCTGAGGTGTGAAGGTGCAGGAATTGGAGTGATCTGAGGGGTGAAGGTGTAGGAATTGGGGTAATCTGAGGAGGGAAGGTGCAGGAATTGGGGGGATCTGAGGGGGGAGGTGCAGGAATTGGGGGTGATCTGAGGTGTGAAGGTGCAGGAATTGGAGTGATCTGAGGGGTGAAGGTGTAGGAATTGGGGTAATCTGAGGAGGGAAGGTGCAGGAATTGGGGGGATCTGAGGGGGGAGGTGCAGGAATTGGGGGTGATCTGAGGTGTGAAGGTGCAGGAATTGGAGTGATCTGAGGGGTGAAGGTGTAGGAATTGGGGTAATCTGAGGAGGGAAGGTGCAGGAATTGGGGGGATCTGAGGGGGGAGGTGCAGGAATTGGGGGTGATCTGAGGTGTGAAGGTGCAGGAATTGGAGTGATCTGAGGGGTGAAGGTGTAGGAATTGGGGTAATCTGAGGAGGGAAGGTGCAGGAATTGGGGGGATCTGAGGGGGGAGGTGCAGGAATTGGGGGTGATCTGAGGTGTGAAGGTGCAGGAATTGGAGTGATCTGAGGGGTGAAGGTGTAGGAATTGGGGTAATCTGAGGAGGGAAGGTGCAGGAATTGGGGGGATCTGAGGGGGGAGGTGCAGGAATTGGGGGTGATCTGAGGTGTGAAGGTGCAGGAATTGGAGTGATCTGAGGGGTGAAGGTGTAGGAATTGGGGTAATCTGAGGAGGGAAGGTGCAGGAATTGGGGGGATCTGAGGGGGGAGGTGCAGGAATTGGGGGTGATCTGAGGTGTGAAGGTGCAGGAATTGGAGTGATCTGAGGGGTGAAGGTGTAGGAATTGGGGTAATCTGAGGAGGGAAGGTGCAGGAATTGGGGGGATCTGAGGGGGGAGGTGCAGGAATTGGGGGTGATCTGAGGTGTGAAGGTGCAGGAATTGGAGTGATCTGAGGGGTGAAGGTGTAGGAATTGGGGTAATCTGAGGAGGGAAGGTGCAGGAATTGGGGGGATCTGAGGGGGGAGGTGCAGGAATTGGGGGTGATCTGAGGTGTGAAGGTGCAGGAATTGGAGTGATCTGAGGGGTGAAGGTGTAGGAATTGGGGTAATCTGAGGAGGGAAGGTGCAGGAATTGGGGGGATCTGAGGGGGGAGGTGCAGGAATTGGGGGTGATCTGAGGTGTGAAGGTGCAGGAATTGGAGTGATCTGAGGGGTGAAGGTGTAGGAATTGGGGTAATCTGAGGAGGGAAGGTGCAGGAATTGGGGGGATCTGAGGGGGGAGGTGCAGGAATTGGGGGTGATCTGAGGTGTGAAGGTGCAGGAATTGGAGTGATCTGAGGGGTGAAGGTGTTGGAATTGGGGTGATTTGAGGGGTGAAGGTGTAGGAATTGGCGTAATCTGAGGGGTGAAGGTGCAGGAATTGGGATGATCTGAGGGGTGAAGGGGCAGGAATTGGGGACATTTG
>NW_017306877.1:11632-13892 GCF_000935625.1 Nanorana parkeri | reverse complement strand
GATCTGAGGTGTGAAGGTGCAGGAATTGGGGTGATCTGAGGGGTGAAGGTGCAGGAATTGGGGTGATTTGAGGGGTGAAGGTGTAGGAATTGGGGTAATCTGAGGGGTGAAGGTGCAGGAATTGGGGCTGATCTGAGGGGTGAAGGTGCAGGAATTGGGATAATCTGAGGGGTGAAGGTGCAGGAATTGGGGTAATCTGATGGGTGAAGGTGCAGGAATTGGGGTAATCTGAGGTGTGAAGGTGCAGGAATTGGGATGATCTGAGGTGTGAAGGTGCAGGAATTGGGATGATCTGAGGTGTGAAGGTGCAGGAATTGGGATGATCTGAGGTGTGAAGGTGCAGGAATTGGGGTAATCTGGGGGTCTATGTCATGTATGTTATTGTATACTGAGATGCCGGTTTTCTAACACGTGACAGATGACATTCATCACGGAGGAGATCTCCCAGCGTAGAATCTTCCCAGTCAGTTTTCTATCACCTCGGGAAAAAGCCTTTGAAGTCGTCCTCCATGACCCTCCACCAATCCTCTCCTTGAACTGTCACGTCGGATATTTTCCCACCATTCCCAGGTCCCGGAACAATCCAACTCTCTGTTCTCAGATTCCTCGGCTCCTCAATCATCTTTTCTCCATCCCCTGAAACGTTGAAGGGTCATCGGCTCCATGGAACTTCTTGGCCAATAAGCCGCGGAGCCGACCTCTTTCTCTTGGTTTTGCTCTTCAGGAAGTTTCCATCCCCGGCGAGCATGCGGCGCTTTGTAAAAATATTTGTCGCCGTGATGTCAGCGCAGAGCCGGCTGTTTATATCTCACCGCCCTCCATAAGAGGATAATGAAAGGGGATGCCGCAAAGAAACCATTAGTAACGAAACCGCAGCGGAGACATTATAAGAGCACCGAATTAGTCTCGTCTCAGATATCAGAGAGAGGTCACGTGACCACATGGACGCCATAGATGTAGAGGAGCTTTACAAGTCTCCATGAATAATCTCTGACATTTTACAATATACAGCAATAGGATCACTGTTCACAAAAGCTCCAACTTTCAACACTAAACAGCCGTGCTGGAGCTCCAGCCAGTGGCTTTGCCTAGGCTGAGATGATGTCATCAGTCTGCTGCAGACAGGAGGAAGCATTTCCTTAGTCACTGAGACAGAAAGTGATGGGAAATCAAAACTTTTAAGAGGAACAGAGGGGTATCCTGCAACTGGGGACACCTGTTCTGGTGACTGTCTAAAAGTGAATATCCCTCAGAATTGTATGGAATAGCACCAATCATTTACACAGTGCTTAGTCACATCAGTCCCCTGCCCTCAAGGAGCTTACAATCTAATGTCCCTCTCTCACATGCATACATAGAGGGACAATTTAGACCAATTAACCTTCCAGCGTTCAGAGTGTGGAGGTGAAGCCGGAGGAAACACAAGTACAAGGAGAACATGCAAATCTGAGGTGTGAAGGTGCAGGAATTGGGGTGATCTGAGGGGTGAAGGAATTGTGGTGATCTGAGGGGTGAAGGTGCAGGAATTGGGGTGATCTGAGGGGTGAAGGTGCAGGAATTGGGGTGATCTGAGGGGTGAAGGTGCAGGAATTGGGGCTGATCTGAGGGGTGAAGGGGCAGGAATTGGGGTGATCTGAGGTGTGAAGGTGCAGGAATTGGGGTAGAGTGCCGGCTGGGATTTGAACCGGGGGACCCACAGTGCTGCAAGGCAGAAGGGTTAACCAGTAAGCCACGGCGCTGCCCCATCAGTTTCCTTCATCTTCCTAGTGACACCTGAGGGGGACATTGCCCTGACAGAGGGGTAACAGACACCAAGGAGCTGGCCAAATAAAGCTTCCGCCTAAAAATGATGCATCAGTTGAAGATGAGCGCAGGAAGTTTCACTCATCTCTTGATTCTGTCCTCCCGGGTACGGAACGCCGGGAGCCATCCAGGGAAATGTGTCCCATTCGGAGCTATCAGTCATTTATCGGGCACGTGTCCCTATGAGACGATCGTTCTCTGCATGCGGTGAACATTCCCAGATCCCAGAACATTCGACGTTTTTTGCCCCGTACATCGCTTATCTGTTAATTCTGTCCTCCCGAGAACAGAAAGCTGGGAGCCATCCAGGGAACTGTCCAATCCAGAGGCCTCAGTCATTGGTCAGGTTCCTGTCCCTATGATCGTGTTATTCCAGACGATCGTTCTCTGTACATTCAACGTTTTTTTTGCACCGCATAGTCGCTTATTAATTGATTCTGTTGTCGTCGCCCCCCCC
>NW_017306877.1:5282-10982 GCF_000935625.1 Nanorana parkeri | reverse complement strand
CCCCCCCCCCCCCCGGTAGGCGTCCCTATGAGACGATCGTTCCCTGTACATTCGCCGTCTTTTCGCCCCGGATCACTTAGGCGGCTTTGTGATTTATGAACGGATTTAGCGAGCGCGGATGGAAGAATGTGATCTCTGCACCCGCCGAGCGGAAAACTGGATTTCTGCCGCTAATAAATGACAAGCATCCATTATAGTCACCCCGATGCTAATAAAAGCCGCTGATTTAGAGCAGGTGGCGTCTGTACAGAATAAACTCTTCGCCGACTTTATAAATCACTCAGAATTAGAGGCGGAAACCTCCATCGGCCCCGGGAAGGGTTAGAGATCCCGATGGCTGAAGAACTACAAGTCCCTGCAAGCCAAGAAGAATATCTCTTCCCACCGAACTGGCTCAGCGTACTACTTGGCTGTAAGTCAGTGGATGTAAAAACCCTCATAGGGGTGACATCACCGCTCTCCAGATATAAGATATATTATAGAGGAGTGACATCACGGGGGCAATAAGCATTTTCTGGGGTTTCCGCATTAGCGGCTTCCATGTCTCTGAGGTATTCTATAAAGTTGGATTTTGTGTCTCTAATTCTTCATCCGGAAATATTTCGTGTTTATCCTTCTCGAGGATTTCCGGATAATACTGAGATCACCGCAGGAAAGCCGCTCTCCCCGATAATCGCTCTCCTGTAATTAACAAAATACGGCCTGACAAAAGCGACCCAATCTTAATTAAGGACCTTGTGATTCCGACGCCGCCCACCGCCCACCCGCGCCGCCTGCCGCTACACTCATCCGCGTTCCGGTACACAGTGACAATGCCGCCGCAGATATTACTCCAGAGGATGTTTGTGTCACTCAACTGATATCATCCCCCGAATCCAAAAATTCTATCACTGAACAAGTCTATACCATCCCTGAGCTGAGTTCCCAGGTCTGTGCCCATTATGAGGGGCTGCCACCATCCCTGTGCTGAGTTCCCGGGTCTGTACACCCGCTGTGCCCATTATGAGGAGCTCCCACCATCCCTGAGCTGAGTTCCCGGGTCTGTACACCCGCTGTGCCCATTATGAGGAGCTCCCACCATCACTGTGCTGAGTTCCCAGGTCTGTGCCCATTATGAGGAGCTTCCACCATCCCTGTGCTGAGTTCCCGGGTCTGTACACCCGCTGTGCCCATTATGAGGGGCTCCCACCATCACTGTGCTGAGTTCCCAGGTCTGTGCCCATTATGAGGAGCTCCCATCATCTCTGTGTTGAGTTACCGGGTCTGTACACCCGCTGTGCCCATTATGAGGGTCTCCCACCATCCCTGTGCTGAGTTCCCGGGTCTGTACACCCGCTGTGCCCATTATGAGGGTCTCCCACCATCCCTGTGCTGAGTTCCCGGGTCTGTACACCCGCTGTGCCCATTATGAGGGGCCCCCACCATCCCTGTGCTGAGTTCCCGGGTCTGTACTCCTGCTGTGCCCATTATGAGGAGCCCCCACCATCCCTGTGCTGAGTTCCCGAGTCTGTACACCCGCTGTGCCCATTATGAGGAGCTCCCCCCATCCCTGTGCTGAGTTCCCGGGTCTGTACACCCGCTGTGCCCATTATGAGGAGCACCCACCATCCCTGTGCTGAGTGAATGTCAATCATTTCTGTTGCCCGGTGTACAGAGCAGACATCCTTCAGTTCGGGTTTCCATCTACTGGAGGAATGAAGTGCAGGGAACACGTCACCGGAAGAAGGTGGAAGAACGCTCAGCGTGGGATATCAGCGGCTCTGGCACGCGGTCATCCCAACAGAATCCCAAAGGGCGGATTTTCATGGATTAGGAATCAGGCAGATTAGTATACGGACTTGGCCGCGCTGCTAATGGGGAAGCCCCCTCCGGCAAAGGCGACGCCGGTGGAGATAATTAAACAACATATGTCGCACGTTCCCGGAATGGCGATCTGTTCCTCCTGCGGTATCGATCCCGGTGAGAATTGGGTCAGGAATCGCACGTGCCTGAATCCCTCTATGGGGAGTCCATCGATTCACAACAATCAAAGTTACTTATTCCACTTGTGACACAATCGAGGGAGAACCCTCCTGAGTCTATTATACACTATATTATCTGGGTTAAAGGAAGCTCCGTCAATGTAAAAAAAAAAACGCACGTGCTCAGTAAGGTACCAAGTGCACAGAGGTGGGGGGTATGCGACCTTAAAAACGACACTACACTGCACATTAAACGAAAATAAAAACAAATCTTGCTTGGAGCCCAGGCCTCCCTGGCTGCCTGGGCCCCTCACACAAGTACCCCCCTGATGGCCGTCCTGGCCGGGGACTCAGATCGCGACCCCCCTGTTCACTTGTGGGAACCCATGTGGGGTCGCGACCCACACTTTAAGAAGCACTGTTCTAGACCATGCAGCTGCACCCCAATGAGCACCGCGGGTCTCTCCTAGCCTGTGACCAATGTGTGTGTGTTTCAATCTTCGAAATCCTAGAAAAAAATGTCACAACGTATAACTCCCATCCTGTGCACAATCGGAAAACCTTCCGGAAAAGCCCGGATCTTTTTATGCTGATTCTGGGTCTGTGAGACGTAAAGCATCAGAGTTTGGTCAGATTCCAAGGACGGGCGCATCGTCTGCCCTCCCTCGTCCCCTTACCCCTTGTTACCCCACTCCCGATGCGTGTCCCTGCGGAACATGTAAGACTTCAGTCCAATGAACTTCGGCGGGAGGGTGACGAGCGCTTGTTACAATTTACAATCGAAGGTACTGATAAAGAAGAAGTGGACGGCGCCCAATGCCCCGCCGCGCCAATCTCTGCTCGGCACGGGAATTTATCTTATTGTTTAATATAAATCTCGATCAAAGTGAATGGAAAGTATCTTAATCCCGATCCAAATAAAAGATCATTCCTTCCCCCTCCCCCGGAGCAGCCCATAAATCAGCCGGAGCCCGGGATGGGCGGCAATAAAATCAAGCTGCAAACACAGAATTCTTTCCTCCAGGATCAGCTTTATGGTGTGTATACAATTCATGTGACAGTGTATAGAATCAGAGATCATGTACGGAGCACGCAACCCTGGCGCCACATTCCGGGTATGTGTACACAGTAATAGCATGGGGCAGCGACTTGGTATGAGCTATTCCACAATGGGGGGATTTCCTTCAATTGTTTGGGTCTCTGCCCCTCCCACAATGGTGAGATTTCACCCAGTAGTTTGTGTCTCTGCCCCTCCCACAATGGTGAGATTTCCCTCCAGTAGTTTGTGTCTCTGCCCCTCCCACAATGGTGAGATTTCCCTCCAGTAGTTTGTGTCTCTGCCCCTCCCACAATGGTGAGATTTCCCTCCAGTAGTTTGTGTCTCTGCCCCTCCCACAATGGTGAGATTTCCCTCCAGTAGTTTGTGTCTCTGCCCCTCCCACAATGGTGAGATTTCCCTCCAGTAGTTTGTGTCTCTGCCCCTCCCACAATGGTGAGATTTCCCTCCAGTAGTTTGTGTCTCTGCCCCTCCCACAATGGTGAGATTTCCCTCCAGTAGTTTGTGTCTCTGCCCCTCCCACAATGGTGAGATTTCCCTCCAGTAGTTTGTGTCTCTGCCCCTCCCACAATGGTGAGATTTCCCTCCAGTAGTTTGTGTCTCTGCCCCTCCCACAATGGTGAGATTTCCCTCCAGTAGTTTGTGTCTCTGCCCCTCCCACAATGGTGAGATTTCCCTCCAGTAGTTTGTGTCTCTGCCCCTCCCACAATGGTGAGATTTCCCTCCAGTAGTTTGTGTCTCTGCCCCTCCCACAATGGTGAGATTTCCCTCCAGTAGTTTGTGTCTCTGCCCCTCCCACAATGGTGAGATTTCCCTCCAGTAGTTTGTGTCTCTGCCCCTCCCACAATGGTGAGATTTCCCTCCAGTAGTTTGTGTCTCTGCCCCTCCCACAATGGTGAGATTTCCCTCCAGTAGTTTGTGTCTCTGCCCCTCCCACAATGGTGAGATTTCCCTCCAGTAGTTTGTGTCTCTGCCCCTCCCACAATGGTGAGATTCCCCTCCAGTAGTTTGTGTCTCTGCACAGCATCAAAGTGAATATACATGAATATCCTTCAGCAGTGGTTTGTCCTTATCGGCCACCCTTACTGCCCGTCCAAGAGGTCCATGGTGAACCCGGCTATGTTTGGGCCCGTTCCCGCTTATCGGCCCTCACCGCGTGACGGGCGTGCACATGACAGGAGCGCCGTGTCTCCCTCTTGTTTCTCCTCGCACCTCCGAGGTTGCCGATTTCCCCCCGTGTTTGTTTGTGTAACCAGGAAACCGCCGGGGGCCTATCTCCGTGACCCGTGTGTCAGGCCAAATATAGCTCGCCATAAACGTATCCTGACAAGCGCACCCCGTGCGGGCCGCTCCTATTTATAGCAGGCGTGAAGCCGTCTGTTTTCGGCTATCTGGATTATACTTAGAAAGGTCTTTCTATTTCGGCGCGCGCTTTGTGTAACACGCCCGATTCCCACACGGTCCTGAATTCCCCCTCCATGTAACAGAGCCCGGGGGCCTTTGTGTTTACATCTCACGCAGAGTTTTTCCATGGAGAGCGATCCGCGAGGGGGGAAACCCGATCCGTCCCGACACACAATTCCTGGTGTCAGTGTTACCGGGAACAATGAGGCGCTTGGATAAAGATCACAGACTGTCGCGCTTAACGCTTTCACCGCCGCCGCCGAGCGGACAGATTCCACGTGTGATGGTGAAACGTATAACACAGCCGATCGCTAAATTCCCCCCAAAATCACAAATTTCCTGAAATCTTAAAATGTAAATTGTCGTTTCTTATTTCTCGCAATTCGCTTATTAATAAAGAAAAAATGGAATTGAAGCGTTGTCACCCTATAACAGGAAGTGCCTGAACAAGGACAGAGCATTGTCACCCCATAACAGGAAGTGCCTGAACAAGGACAGAGCATTGACATCCTATAACAGGAAGTGCCTGAACAAGGACAGAGCATTGTCACCCTATAACAATAAGTGTCTGAACAAGGACGGAGCATTGTTACTTTATAACAGGAAGTGCCTGAATAAGGAAGGAGCATTGTGAGCCTATAACAGGAAGTGTCTGAACGAGGACAGAGCATTGTCACCCTCTAACGGGAAGTATCTGAACAAGGACAGAGCGCTGTCACCCTATAACAGGAAGTGCCTGAAAAAGGACAGAGCATTGTCACCCTATAACAGGAAGTGCCTGAACAATGACAGAGCATTGTCACCCTATAACAGGAAGTGCTTTAACAAGGACAGAGCATTGTCACCCTATAACAGGAAGTGTCTGAAGAAGGAAAGAGCATTATCACCCTATAACAGGAAGTGCCTGAACAAGGACGGAGCATTGTGAGCCTATAACAGGAAGTGCCTGAACAGTGACTGAGCATTGTCACCCTATAACAGGAAGTGTCTGAAGAAGGAAAGAGCATTATCACCCTATAACAGGAAGTGCCTGAACAAGGACGGAGCATTGTGAGCCTATAACAGGAAGTGCCTGAACAAGGACTGAGCATTGTCATCCTATAACAGGAAGTGCCGGAACAAGGACAGAGCGTTGTCACCTTATCATCGCAACGTAGGCAAAGTCACCGACCGGAGCCCAAGGACGGCTTTGATGATAAAGGTGGAGCTGTTGTTATACATTGTAACATGAAGTCACTTTAAGGGGTTGCCCCCCCCCCCCCTGGTGGGGGATGGGGG
>NW_017306877.1:3889-4546 GCF_000935625.1 Nanorana parkeri | reverse complement strand
TTGCCCCCCCCCCCCATTGGTGGGCATTGGGAGCTGGAAGGGTTAAGGGGCCCCCGTGCAGTGTAGAGTGTCGCTGACACGTTTCGATGTCCTCCCCAGACTCCGGCAGGACTTTGAAGCGCTCCGCCAGATTATCGCCTACAAATATTTGAACAAGAACCTTTCATGAGGTCCGACAGGCTCACTTGTCACCCGCCGGGGGGGGCAAACACGGATTCCGGCTCTCTATATATATTCCGCGCTATTCTCTTGGACCCGTCATGGCGGCTGCTTATAAATAACAATCTATTACATGCTCCGCGCTGGGCAGCCATTGGCCGGAGGTCAGATTCGTGGTACTGTGGAGGATCGATTGGACGGCTTCACACCAATGTGTGCATTCTGGTACCTTCACCCGCCGTCTTATAAATCCTATTCATATATTCATAGTTACAATGAAAGGAGGGCGGTTCCCCTTTAAAGGAGAACTATGGGGTTCAGGCTTTTCCCCCATAGTTCTCCTTAGGGTAACGGGAGGACACAAACTAGCGTCCTCCCGTCACCCTAAGCTCAGTATATAGGGAGCTACAGCTCGCGGTATACTGAGACGCCGCAGCCGGAGCGGATCACGACTTAGATGACGGATCCGCCCAGCTGCGTGAGTGACAGCTGGCTCTG
>NW_017306877.1:3056-3851 GCF_000935625.1 Nanorana parkeri | reverse complement strand
CGCAATTCAATTCAGCGCAGGAAAAAAAAATTCCGCCAGGGGAATCAGTATTGACCTATGGGGCCCCGGAGCAGATTGGTGGCCCCTTTACTGCCCGCCAGCTCTGCACATGCGACATAGAGCTCAACTCGCAAAGCTTTACACAGGGATAGAGAGCGGTCATGTGACTGTTATTGTCAAATCTCATTGGACGAGGCTGAAAATAAGTGTCATTATCTCGGTGTTCAAGCTTTGCGAACTGAGCCCAGAGGCTATGAAGAGCTCTTTCACAGGGCCCCGCCCCTGCGGAACAAAGAGCTCCGCCTCCTTCTTCACTTATAGCCGACAAAAAAAAAGAAAAAGGGAGGCAGTGTTCTCAGGCTTCGGCTCCGGCGCTGCTACAGACAAGGCTCCGCCCAGGATGAGCTTAGGCCTTCTGTGGCCGGCTGGATCAAAGCCTGTGCTCTGCACAAAGATGGAAGGTGGGCCCTAAGAACCTCCGTGTGGCCTGGTGGCTGCTGTGATTTCTGCATCGTCTGTCCCCACCCCGTTGATTCCCAGCACTCCCTCTGACAAAGCCCTCGTCTGCTTTTACTCTCCAGTAGGACAGCACCATCTTTGTTCAGGCATCATTTAGGGTCACCATCTACTTCCTGGACTGAGATGCTGACTCACAGTTGACACAATCATGCAAATCCTGTGCAGTTCACAAATCCCTGACACAGATCAGCCCCCTGCTGCAGCCTCTCACCTTGTGATGTGATACAAAGTTACAATGTTGCACTCTAATTACGGGGGGGGGGGGGGGGAGATTGG
>NW_017306877.1:0-2138 GCF_000935625.1 Nanorana parkeri | reverse complement strand
ATGTTGCACTCTAATTACGGGGGGGGGGGAGGGGAGACTGAGGAAACACGTCCTCCTGCCTGCAGCAGACTGATCACTGGGGGAGGGGAGACTGAGGAAATGCTTCCTCCTGCCTGCAGCAGACTGATCACTGGGGGAGGGGAGACTGAGGAAAGGCTTCCTCCTGCCTGCAGTAGACTGAACACAGGGGGAGGGGAGACTGAGGAAAGGCTTCCTCCTGCCTGCAGTAGACTGAACACAGGGGGAGGGGAGACTGAGGAAAGGCTTCCTCCTGCCTGCAGCAGCCTGATCACTGGGGGAGGGGAGACGAGGAATTAATAAAATGACTTTTTAGACGTTCATGAATTCCTTCCCTGGGTGGGACTGTGTTGCAGGTATCTCATAGTAACGCGCCATGTGCGCACGTTTTCAGGTATATGCGTCAGTACGCCGCGAGGTGGCGCAATGAAATGCGGCCCTGCGGTAAGTTGCGGATTTGACACGCAGCGTCCACCGCGGCTACAAAACTCTCAGTGTCAAGAGGCAGCCGTCATCGCCTGCAGCCATAACACGAAGATCCCGCGGACGCGGCGAGGAGAGTGCTCCACGGCCTGAGTGGGTGCCATTAGTAGCGGCTCTTTGATTCGGCAGCTATTGAACGGCGGCTATTCTTGGACAGCGGTCTTCGAGAGTTCAATGAAGAGGGCGGCCTATGATTAGGGAGGCGCGCTCTTTATAGCGCGGAAATATGGCGCTTGACTGCGGCTAAATATAATATGAAGTGCTCAGAGCAGATATGCCACCGGCCAGATGACATGGAAAATATGTTGTCACACGTGCCTAGTGTCATGTAACAGCTCAATGGAAGAAGGACAGTTGTGGAGGAGAGAGGGACGGAGGGGTTTGGGTCTATAAGAAGGACAGTTGTGGAGAGAGAGGGACGGAGGGGTGTGGGTCTATAAGAAGGACAGTTGTGGAGAGAGAGGGACGGAGGGGTGTGGGTCTATAAGAAGGACAGTTGTGGAGAGAGAGGGACGGAGGGGTGTGGGTCTATAAGAAGGACAGTTGTGGAGAGAGAGGGACGGAGGGGTGTGGGTCTATAAGAAGGACAGTTGTGGAGAGAGAGGGACGGAGGGGTGTGGGTCTATAAGAAGGACAGTTGTGGAGAGAGAGGGACGGAGGGGTGTGGGTCTATAAGAAGGACAGTTGTGGAGAGAGAGGGACGGAGGGGTGTGGGTCTATAAGAAGGACAGTTGTGGAGAGAGAGGGACGGAGGGGTGTGGGTCTATAAGAAGGACAGTTGTGGAGAGAGAGGGACGGAGGGGTGTGGGTCTATAAGAAGGACAGTTGTGGAGAGAGAGGGACGGAGGGGTGTGGGTCTATAAGAAGGACAGTTGTGGAGAGAGAGGGACGGAGGGGTGTGGGTCTATAAGAAGGACAGTTGTGGAGAGAGAGGGACGGAGGGGTGTGGGTCTATAAGAAGGACAGTTGTGGAGAGAGAGGGACGGAGGGGTGTGGGTCTATAAGAAGGACAGTTGTGGAGAGAGAGGGACGGAGGGGTGTGGGTCTATAAGAAGGACAGTTGTGGAGAGAGAGGGACGGAGGGGTGTGGGTCTATAAGAAGGACAGTTGTGGAGAGAGAGGGACGGAGGGGTGTGGGTCTATAAGAAGGACAGTTGTGGAGAGAGAGGGACGGAGGGGTGTGGGTCTATAAGAAGGACAGTTGTGGAGAGAGAGGGACGGAGGGGTGTGGGTCTATAAGAAGGACAGTTGTGGAGAGAGAGGGACGGAGGGGTGTGGGTCTATAAGAAGGACAGTTGTGGAGAGAGAGGGACGGAGGGGTGTGGGTCTATAAGAAGGACAGTTGTGGAGAGAGAGGGACGGAGGGGTGTGGGTCTATAAGAAGGACAGTTGTGGAGAGAGAGGGACGGAGGGGTGTGGGTCTATAAGAAGGACAGTTGTGGAGAGAGAGGGACGGAGGGGTGTGGGTCTATAAGAAGGACAGTTGTGGAGAGAGAGGGACGGAGGGGTGTGGGTCTATAAGAAGGACAGTTGTGGAGAGAGAGGGACGGAGGGGTTTGGGTCTATAAGAAGGACAGTTGTGAAGGAGAGAGGGCTGGAGGGGTTTGGGTCTATTAGAAGGACAGTTGTGGGGGAGA
>NW_017306876.1:997088-1000166 GCF_000935625.1 Nanorana parkeri | reverse complement strand
GGTGCCATTGAAATGTGTTATGGTGGTACGTGGGGTGCCATGCTAAGTGAATGGCACAGCAGCTCATCAGTGCATGTAACGCGTGTTACCGCATGTACATCTGTTGGTCCAGTTGGGCCCTTACACTGTTTATTTTTCCCGGAGACCATTGTCACCTGGGAAAGAAAGTCATGGGAAGTCTAATGGTGGCCATACACCTTGCAATCATCGGATGAATATTTTCATCCGATGATCGAACCGTCGTACGTTTTTCGTACGGCGGCCCCATTATGCACCGACCATAGGACAGTTCAATAAGCAGTCATTAGTAAAATCACCTGGCCGAATTTCGTTAATTGACAGCATGGATTTTCGTTTGCGCATGAGCAGTGTTAATCGTGCGATTTTTGATGTACGAAAACGCCAGCAACCTTGCAAATTTTGTACGATTCGACAGAAGTTTTGTAGCAACAAATCACACTGCTCCTACCTACCATACAAGCGGACGTGCGTTATTCCGAAGCATAATGCATGCCAGCTAGTGTGAACGGGCCTTCAGTTATGGATAGAGTAGGCAAGGGTTAAAACAGCTGTCAGATTATTTTTTGCAGTCTGTTGCCTACTATGTATATTTCTCTTCACTTTCTGTCATAGAGACATAACAGGAAGTGAGAGGAAATCACCACAAAGTGAGAGTATTCCCACCTTAGACAGTTTTTTTTATCAGAACGGTTGTGGCAATTGGAAGATTAAAGTTGGCCATACACCTATAGATTATTATCTGCAGATTTTCTATGGTCAGATGGAAAAAGTGAAACAGATTCCTCCATCTACACTAAACTGTGTGGATGGAGGAATCTCACACTCGGCCAAACTTCAGTATCTTGCTAGTCGGCTCTGCTGGCTGTCAAAATACCTGAACAATCTGATTAGATGCAGGCATTGTTGAGGTACAGGCAGTCCCCGCTTAAGGACGTCCGACTTACGGACAATCCGTACTTACGAACGGGGTCCACAGTTCTCCTAAATGTACCGGCAGCCGCCGGTACATTTAGGAGAACTGTGGCTGCAGCGGGCTGTATTCCCGCTGCTCTCTGCGCCTGTGTTGGCGGAGGCAGCGGGGACACAGACTGCTGCATTCTGTCGCTGCCCCCCTTACCTCCGCTGATGTCCCGGCCTCCTCTTCCGCCAATCCGTCGGCGTCCCCGGCAAGCTGGCTATTGTACCCGCCCACTGCTTGCTGTCAATCAGCACGGGAGGACCTGATAGAGAACTTTCTCCATCAGGCCCCTCCTCTGCTGATTGACAGCAGGCAGTGGACAGATGCAATAGCCAGCTTGCTATTGGCTATTGCATTTTACAATATCCAATAGTACCCGGGGGCTGCAGCGGCCTGTATCCCCGCTGCTCTCTGCGCCTGTGTTGGCGGAGGCAGCGGGGACACAGACTGCTGCATTCTGTCGCTGCCCCCCTTACCTCCGCTGATGTCCCGGCCTCCTCTTCCGCCAATCCGTCGGCGTCCCCGGCAAGCTGGCTATTGTACCCGCCCACTGCTTGCTGTCAATCAGCACGGGAGGACCTGATAGAGAACTTTCTCCATCAGGCCCCTCCTCTGCTGATTGACAGCAGGCAGTGGACAGATGCAATAGCCAGCTTGCTATTGGCTATTGCATTTTACAATATCCAATAGCAGGCTGGGTATAGCTCCCAGCATTAAAATAATAATTAAAAAAAGTTTAAAAAAATAAAACAAATGTATTAAAAAGACAAAGAAATGTAAAAAAAAAGTTAAATAAATAAAAATTAAGAATGCAAACAAATAAAAAAAAATAAAGTTTATAAAATAAAATTAAAAATAGAAAAAAAAAATGTTGGTGTCATTTTAAATAAAACATTTTTTTAATTATATTATAATCTTC
Organism: Nanorana parkeri; assembly: GCF_000935625.1. Lineage (NCBI taxonomy): Eukaryota > Metazoa > Chordata > Amphibia > Anura > Dicroglossidae > Nanorana > Nanorana parkeri. The sequence goes on along the minus strand of NW_017306876.1, from coordinate 998,268 downwards.
TGAACAAGGGGAACAGACAGCAAAACAAACGTGACCCTTCCCTATGCTATCCAAAACGAAATAATGGCTTTTTGGCTGGAGTTACACTTAAAAAATGTACCTGTTCCGACTTACATACAAATTCAATTTAAGTACAAACCTAAAGTCCCTATCTTGTTTGTAACCCGGGGACCGCCTGTAGTTTGAGAGCGAAAGGGGCCGACTAGCAAGATACTGAAGTTTGGCCCAGCGTGAGATTCCTCCATCCACACAGTTTAGCATAGATGAGGAATCTGTTACACTTTTTTCATCTGGCCATAGAAATAATCTATAGATTAATCTGCAGATAATCTATAGGTGTATGGCCAGCTTAACCCTCACTTCTTGCTATCATGTTATTGTGCTATCATGGTGTAGGGACATAAGTATTTTGGTTGAATGTGTGAGTGAATGTGTCTGGGTACTGAATGGTAACTCTAAACTAGGATTTCTCCTTACTCTCTGTCTCAAATAGAGGACACAGGCCACAATAAAAACTTGGCAGAGGGTCTAATCCTTCCCTACATTATAAAAAAAAAAAAAACCCAGTGCTTTTACATGCACTTACATCCCTCCAAAATGTTACATATTCTGGCTTACCAGACCTTAGATGAGGTGCTTGCATTAGTTTTCTTTTTTTCCCGTTTATTTGCACCAGGTAACCCTGTGACTATGCAAATAACATACTTCCTGTCCCTAGGTGGCTATGTTCACTCCTTCACTGTATCTATTAGACATGTGCACCAGCAAAAAATTTGTTTAGTTTCGTTTCGTTTTGATTCGAATTTTGCATATTTGGTTTTTCGGTTTCGGGTCCGCAACTGAATTTGTTGCGGGATTCGAACGAAATTAGTTAGTGTTGGTCGTTTTTCGCATTCGGGTCCGCAATTGATTCGGATTCGGACGAAATTCGTTAGCGGTAGTCCGGTCGAAATTTTGTTTTTGTTTTCGTTAGCAGCAAAGTGACATTAGAAATTATTTTTTTTACAGTCTGCAGAAGATGAAAAAAAAAAAGTGCGTGTGGTTCCCCCCAAAATCCATACCAAACCCTTTAGGTCTGGTAGGAATTTTGAGGGGGAACCACAGCCCCCAAAAATGGGGGGGGGAAACGTGGTTTTAACAGTCCTACCAGACCCTTGATCCGAGCACTGGCCCGGCAGGG
>NW_017306876.1:924128-996851 GCF_000935625.1 Nanorana parkeri | reverse complement strand
CGAGCAGGAAAAAAATGCCGTCTGACGACGGCAACCCGCAGATAGGAGTCAGCCGTCCGTCCGTTTTTTTCTTAACGGGCGGATGGCAAGAGGTTAATTTTCTTAAAAAAAAGGCTCCATCGATGTAATCCAGCGTCAATCACGATGCACGACCCCTGCCGAAATAAAAAAAGTCCCGCCGCACGACGACCACCCGAACCCGATGAAAACTCATTCACATCAGAAGTCCTCGTTCACAACCCCACTGTATCAGGTGCGTCCGCAGGCAAGCAGCACAGAGGGAACCCTCTGGCAGGAAGCAGCCGGAAGGGTACGAAGGCAAGGTAACAAGGGGCAATCCAAAGAGGTAGTCGAGGGTAATCCGAGGCCGAGGCAGGCAGCAGAGGGTCAGAGACGATAGGCGGTCCAAGGTCAGTGCATGGGAGGTCAGCAGAGGGTTCAGGAAACAGGCAACAAGGCACATAGGAGGGGAGCTTCGTATGTCACACCATGAGGTGGAATAATTAAGCAATAAGCCAGAGCTCAGGCCAGGTTTTTATAGCCAGGGGAGTTAGGACCACCCCCCGGTCACCGAGGCAACCAGGAGGCTTCCCTCCCCGGGAACCAATGGCAGGCGAGAGAGATGGAAGGTGTGTACAGGGAACCTCCCCCAGCAAGGCTCAAACCTGATGCCTAATGGCGCAGGAGCGCTACGCGCGTGCCCCTGGGGATGCACGCACAGCCTGCATACCGCGCATGCGCACCCGCCGCGCGACCCGCAACCCGGGCACCAGGAGTTCTGCCAAGCTGAGGGGGAACCCGTGCCCGTGGTCCCCGAGCAGGGGCAACACCCCCTGCTTCCTGACAGAGCCCCCCAACAAGGAGTGGCCTCCGGACGCGACCCTGGGAAGGCCTCTCGGGATGAGCCTGATGAAACGCCCGTACCTTGGCGTCCGCATGGACGTTACTCGAGGGCTCCCAGGAACGCTCCTCGGGACCGTACCCCTTCCAGTGAACGAGATACTCAAGTACCCCACGCCGGCGGCGGGAGTCCACGATCTCCTGGACTTTGTACTCGTCATCGTTATTCACCTAGATAGGCGGAGGAGGAACAGGAGTCCGACCCGGGAATGGGTTGGCATGGTGCGGTTTCAGCAGGGTTACGTGGAATACCGTGTGGACGCCTAGGGAAGCGGGCAGCTGGAGCTTGGCGGCAACCGCGTTGACCATGTCCTCGATGGTGAACGGTCCGAGGTAGCGGGGACCCAGCTTCTTGGTGTGGCAGGACAGTCGGAGGTGCTGCGTGGAGAGCCACACCCTGTCCCCGCTCTTGTACCGGGGATGCGCGCGCAGCCTGCGTACCACGCATGCGCACAAGCCGCGCGACCCGCGCATGCGTACCCGCAACCCGGGCACCAGGAGTTCTGCCAAGCTGAGGGGGAACCCGTGCCCTGTCCTGAATCCTGTTTTGAACCTTGTTACCTGTGAGTCCTGAACCCTGTTTGAAGTCCTGTTTCATGTGTCTTTTGTTTGCTGTCCTGAGCCTTGTTGTGGGTTGTTGCTATTAGTCTAAGTTGTATATTAAACAAACTATACAAATCTAACATCCTTGCCTGGTCTGTGTAACATACTTGCCTTGTCCGTGTGGTCACAAGTGTTTGGTCTGCCTGTGTGGGTGCCTGCGGAGGTGTGGGGTCACCTGTGCCGGTATCCCTGACACCCACTCACATCTGGAGCTCCTTGCACATCGGTAGTCCTCTCTACCGATCAGGAGACCTCTGTTCACATCAGGAGACCTCTGTTCACATCAGGAGACCTACCCCCATTATTTGGAAACCCCCTTCACATCAAGCGCCCCTATTCATATCTGCACACCCCTTCACATTAAAGTCCCTAGTCCCCTCCCTGTCTTGCAAGTTGTGTAAGAATTTCCTATCAGTCTCTGTGGATTTATGACAAGAATCCATGATGAAGAGAAGGTATGAGGTATTTGGGATGGTAAAGAGAAGAAATAAGAACCTGTATTGACAAAGAGAAGAAATAAGAACCCCCACTTCACATCAGAGTCCCCTGTACACATCAGGAGTCCTCATTCACAACCCCACTCACATCTGCAGCTCCCTTCACACCTGTAGTCTTTCCTTTACATCTGGAGCCACCCTATGTACATCAGGAGACCCCCTTCACTTCAAGAGCTTCCTTTTACCCCTGCACACCTCTCTTCAGATCAAAGTCCACAGTCCCTTCCTTGCCTTGTGAGGTGGGGAAGACTTTCCAATAAGTGTCTGTGTACTTATTACAGAGAATTCATGGTGTAGAGAAGGGACAAGATATTTCTTGTTTTATAGTTTCTACAGATTATCACCATTTATTAAACACCTCACTAGGCGCTTATCACTATAATAAGTGGTGAAAAGTCTTATCACTGCTTATCTTTTCACAGTTTTTTAAAACATACACCTAAATCTTCAATACATATCTGTATCTGGACCTGCAGTATCTATCCAGTTCTCTAATTATCATCCAAGGTTTCCATCATGGAAGTTAAGAATGCAAGGTAATTAATATATCCATATATGCATGCAGCAGAGGTTATATGCAAAACCATTTTCATATTCCCTAAGTCAAAATATTTCTTGAAACCCTCTCGTTTTCGGGTTTCTCTAAATGGTCAATGAGAACATTCATTACGGCCAAAAGGGAGGCCAATACATTTTATTGGGGCTTTTAAAAGTTTGCAATTTTGTAGGAAAAATTTATGAAAATGTAAAAACTAGATTTTAACTATAGCTGTCTTTATCTCAAGAACTATTGTTTAAAGTTCTGTTAGTTTTATCACAGGGAATAACCCCTGCCTAGATGATTTTTGATCAAGCACAACAGTTACATTGGTCATTTAGTGATAGATATACTGTAAGTTTGTGAAGGTTCTCATTCATCCAGGTCATAGTATATCTGTAAAAAAATAAGTCAAGGCACCTGGACTGGCTGTATTTTTCTTGAAGATGTTTCACTGGTCATCCAACCAGCTTTCTCAATTCAGAATGACTTGTACAAAAATTATCTGGGAATAAATATGGTGAATGTTGCTCCAATCCACAGAAGCTGTTAGTCACATCAATCAACGCCTGGTTGTGACCTGTACCCCTGTATATTCTTGTACAGTAAAAAAGAAAAAAAAATAAGACCTACCCCGAAAATAAGACCTAGTGTGTTTTTTTGAGCCAAAAAAAATATAAGACAGTGTCTTATTTTCGGGGAAACACGGTATGAACGGACTGCCCGTGTGAAAGGGGTCTGATACAGTAACAAAGTCAAAAATAGAAGCAGGAAATGCGTATAATACAGACATGATGTATATGAAAACATAAACCAGATGATACAAAATGATACCAACACTGTGTGCAGAATATAGCTGTGTCAATATACTATAACTATAACCGTAGAACCATTCGATTGACATACAGGTGAAACTCGAATAATTAGAATATCGTGCAAAAGTAATTGCAGTAAGTGCTGCAAAAGGGGCCCAAACCAAGTACTAAGTACATATGCATGCTTGTACTTTTCAGAGGTCCGATATTGTTCTATGTACAATCCTTGTTTTATTGATTGCATGTAATAATCTACTTTTTTGAGGTTGTGGATTTGGGGTTCTTGGGGTTTTCATGAGCTGTAAGCCATAATCATCACAATTATGACAAATCACGGCTTGAATTATCTTGCTTTGCATGTAATGAGTCTATCTCATATATTAGTTTCACCTTTTAAGTTGCATTAGTGAAATAAATGAACTTTGCACGATATTCTAATTATTCGAGTTTCACCTGTATAAAGTATTACACATGTGATGTGTGGCAAGTTAAGTAGCTGTTGTTTTTTTATGTTATTTTTAGAACATTCTTACAAATCTGTTTTAGTTAAATCATCTTTCCAGTATTATTTATGTGAAATTTCTGCAGGTCCTTGCTGCTACCCGAGCAACCTCTTTCAGCAATTTGGATTGCACTCTAGATGTAAAGTTTGCAGGACTGCCAGGGTTAGAAAGAAATTCTTCCTAAAGGTGCCCATACACTTCACGATTATCGTACGATAATCGTATGCGATCGGTTTTTCGTACGATAATCGAGCAGTGTGAACGGAGACGTGCGACCGTTTCTACTGTACGGTCGCACGTCTTCTGTCGAACCAGCATGTTCGAAAACCAGCCGGGAATCGTACGATTCTCGGCTGGTTAGAACGGTGCTCGGAAGATAAATGCTGAACGGGCCGGTGTGCGCACGCGCACACTGCCCGTTCAGCATTGCGGTCATCGGAAGCCCGCCCCTCAGGGGGGCGGGCTTGCGATGATCGAGAGTGCGATCTGCCTGTCCAAGATAGGCAGATCGTACGTTTTTTTAATCCCTTTACAACCATCGCAAGACTAAGGTCTTGCGATGGTTGTAGAGTGTATGGCCACCTTTAGAATAGCCATAGCCCTATATTTGTGGACAATCTGTGTCAATCTGTGAACACCACCCGGATCAATGAACGCCATTGCCTTTAGAATTGCTATCCATGTATGTAACTTTACAAACCATTTTATAAGATTCATTATAGTTAATTTGACCAGGGCAAGGTTCACATAAGGAAGCCTGTCTTGAGCAGAGCAGAGTAGTCAAACTCTGTCTTTTTAAAGAAGAACTGTGGACACATTTTATATTGACCCTTGCATTGGGGCTACTCCTGCACTGCAAAGGTTAACTGCTCATTTGTGTCAAGGTACAAAAATAATAAAGTTATTTTCACCCGAATCGGCATTTTCTTAGACCGGTCTTTCCAGTGTCTTTCCAGTGTCTCTCCCCTGCACTGCAGCAGTCTAAAGGTGGCCATACACCTTACAATTATCTGCAGATTTTCTGTGGTCAGATGGAAAAAGTGAAACAGATTCCTCCATCTACACTAAACTGTGTGAATGGAGGAATCTCTCGTTGGGCCAAGCTTCAGTATCTGGCTAGTCTGCCCCACTGGCTCTCAAAATACCTGAACAATCTGATTGGATGCAGGCATTGTTCAGGTGTTTTGAGAGCCAACAGGGCCGACTAGCAAGATACTGAAGCTTGGCCAAGTGGGAGATTCCTCCATCCACACAGTTTAGCGTAGATGAAGGAATCTATTGCACTTTTTCCATTTGACTGATAGAAAAAAATTATAGAAAATCTATAGGTGTATGGTCAGCTTAAGTATCCTGGTGTCATCACGTTCTATACACTGTGTATAGTATGTGAGGATGCTGAGGAACATACCATCACTGCAGTGTAGAAGCAAACAGGCTGGAGGGAGCGCTGTGCGCTCAGCGGTTCGGGTGAGTATTACTTTTTTATTTTTGCACCTAGATTAAAACAAGCAAGGGTTAATAAAAAAAATAGAGCATCACCTTCAAATCGCATCTCTACTCTAATCTCATTAATTAGAGTACACATACTTTTTTTCTGTCAAGGACCTTGACGATATTGCCTTATTTGTTACTGCCTTATTATTACCTTTTTATGTCTGCAAGAGGCTAAAAACATGTAAAATTCTAGTTCTTAGACTGCCTGCATAAAAAATATGTATATATATATATATATATATAATGGAAGATTGTATATTCATGATGCACCAGGAAAACAAAAGATTGTATACTCACCTTCAGCAATCTTATTTATCTCGTGCATCTTCATGGCAGCACACAATAGGTTAACGCTCCACCCCCTTAGCCCCATAGGACGAGTCATTAATAAATTTGATTCTCCCACCACCCACAATATTGTTTTTTCTGTCCTTGCCATGGAAGACCTTCTATCTCAAGGACCATTCTTACATTCAGCCCCAGATAGGCTGAAACTGATGGCCTGGAATTTGAGCGGCAGCGTCTGTTGGGATTAGGCTGCTCATCTTCCATTTTTTCTACCCTAATGAAGGGAAGTATCTACCAATGGGACCAATCAAGCAATTTGGAAAATGTTTATCTATTTAGCCAAAAAGAAGGGCTTCCACCCACTCATGACTTTGGCTTTTGGCAAAAACATTATTTGTTCTCGTTCTCATTCCACAGTTGTCTTACATCCTATTAAAATTCCTTGTGCAGACCCTCCCGTGTGATCGTTATTTCCCGTTGTGTGGTGCCATGATGCCCCAGGAAAACGGAAGACTGTATACACCTTTGGTAATCTTCCTTTCCTGGTTCATCTTCATGGCAGCACACCATTTTCCCACCCGTCCATGACTCGTGATAGTTACACGAATGTTACCAGTGAATTGAATGACCATCTAGTATTTGTCAGAGCCAAGATGGTAGGTTTATGCCGTTCGTCCTTGGCAGCGAAAGGGTTAAACGGAAGTGGTTGCCTGAGGTCCCACTAAATCCCAGGAGCCAGGTAGCCAATGCTACTTAAAAATGAAAGCTGCCGCCTTACTTTTAAGTTTTTCTCTAGTCTAGTCTTGGAGCTGGAAACGTGTCTGTCCATGTAGTTGTACTTGTACCAAGAACGGTACTTGGTATCTGAACATACCTAATATACAGTACTGTATATATTTAGTTAAGATTGATGAGATATCAGGAGCTGATAAAATTGTCGTGTGGTTATTCAACTGTGGTAAATTCTGTTGGACATAACTAGTAAATAATATGTCTGTGATACATGGATAGAGGTCAGTTGTTTTTAATAAGACATTCTTTACAATGTGATTGAACCACAATCTGAAGAATATACACATTTCAACATAAGAAAGCATATTTCTGTAAGGCCATATCTATGGTGGACAGAAACAAATAGTGCAAGAGAGTCATTTACAGGTGGAAAAGGTGGAATACCTCATTCCACTACATTATGTTTAAAGAGAACCAGTCCCCAGTGAACATGTGTAATAAAATGAATCTCAACTCGGCAATTGTTACAATAGTACAGCCTATTATTCAGGGATAATTTGATTTTTTTTTTATTTACTTCAGTTCTTGGCTTATAAAAAAGCAATATTGTCAGGTGGAGTTTCAGACTCTAAAGCCATCCTATGTCCGGCCTCAGCTCTGTGCTGATAAAAGACACTACAAAACTCTCTATCAGGATTAAAGTAAAGGAAACATAAGGGCTTGTTAACTTACATATTTATAATTGGCCCTGAGCTCATGCAGTAGTCAGGTATAGCCTAAAACTGAGCTGTTATTTCTGCTCTGAAAGGAAGGGAATACAACCAAATAACAGCACACAAACCTATTGCTGACAGGTAAAGCGGCTCTATTATAACAGATAAAGGGTGAAAATTCAGATTGTAACAAATGTCCTTTGATGACTGGTTCTTTTTAAGCTTTGGTGTTAAAAAACAAATTCCATACAATATTTAACAAAGGAAACAAAGAATAATTTGTTTACAACACTATAAATTATGATTTTGCATCATTTTAGTGTTTAAGGGTTTAAAGGTTCTGGTCTCAGTGACTTGCATTCAGAGTTATCTCTTGGAATGGGTGTGTCCTAATATGACAAATGTCTTTGGGGTACATTTGACTGAACTCCTTACATGTGGGTGTTTGTTTCAACACTCAGACCACAAGGACAGCCGATCACAAAACCATAAGACCCCATTCACTCTGGGGTGCAATTAGGTGCTTTTATATGTGTTTTAATGGTTTTCTAAACACATATGAATGCATCTAATGATTTCCAATGGATCAATTTTACACCTTGCATTTAGATGCTTTTAGATGCATTCAGTTTAGCTGTGTTTAGGAAACATAGAAGTCAGGTGCGTCCAAGAAACAATTTTAGCTGATGGAGAACTTCAGGTCCCCCTCTGCTGATTGGCAGCAGCAGTGGGTGGGTGCAATGAGAAACCCCCCCCCCCACCCAAAAAAAAACAGACAGCACGGAAAGGTTTACTTTGCTAGATCGAGCAGAGCAAACCTTTCCAGGAGAAAATGTTTCTCTCCCGGAACATCCGGGAGAGTTGAGATGTCTGTAAACGCATGTAAATACAAGACGCGCCTATTTGCTGAAATCTCATCGGCTACTTAGATGGACTGTTTCAATGGACAAAGAACAGATGCATCTAAAAGCATATGTGTGTAAACACGCGTAAGCACGTGCCATGTTAAGCATCTAGAAGCATAAAAATGCATCTGGCCTAACAGATTTTGCAGACAGAACGTAAGTGGACAGTGTAAATGAAGCCTAAGAAGGTCACAAGTGTTGTTACTTGTGATATGTGAACATTTGTGAAAGGACAACTTGCAACATGTTCCAGAGACAACCAAGTTGCATGCTAGGGAGACAGCTAAATGTGTAATATGCTTAAAGCCTTATAGTGGACCTTGAACCAATAACCAAAAATGTAATATTGTGTAGCACAAATCGGGAAGCAAAGTGAAACCATACTTTTAAAACTTACTATAAACTTTGGTTAGTATGTATTGTAGCCCCTGTAGTCACCAGGTTACATAATGAATCCAAAGTAAAAGCGTAATGGATGATCTGTAATATCAACACAAAACTGATCCCCTTTCTAATGCAGGGAATGCTCGCTCTAATGAGTTAGAACCTGTTTTAATGACAGACTATTGAAAGTAAGCTGGTCTAACGCAAGGCTGCAGAGAGCAACAAAACGTGGTGCTGGCCTGAGGGGAGCAATGCACTCTAATTACAAAAGGACATAAGAAATAAGATCATACATGCACATGACCACATTTTAGTGATGCAGTTTCTGTATGAAAGGTTATTTCACTCCACATTAACAACAGGATAACGATAAGATTAGAAAGCCAGAGGCGTCAATTACACATGCTGATTGGGTCAAAAAGCAGATTTTGTTTGCCAGCAACTGACAACTATATGAGCACTTTAGGTGAGACAGTTTTTTAAAGTGTAACTTGAAAATTGGTAATGAAGACTAAATTAGAATTAGCAGCAGGCAACAGATCCAGTAACTTGCCACTAAGCCCAGAAAATATAAAAGTAGATAGCTCAATAATGTTGGAACAGGGATCTACTTTCATTTGTCTGTCCATTACTCCATATTCATTTTTAATCGTTGGCCATGGGGCAGGGCTTCTATTTTTACTGAAAGATCAATGAGCACTACACAGACCTTTGTTCACACCTCAGGCAAATGCAGTGATGTTTATGGATGTGCACTATTATTACAATTGCTCTTAACTCTCCCTCCTCCAGCCTATCAGTAACACCTGATTCATTAATAAAAGCCTGAGCATTTCTCAGGAAATATGCTCTGAACAAAAATAATTACTTATTGTTTTTTGCATTTGTTTACATGTAGTATTCTTATTTGTTATAGTTGATGTATTTTTCCTTTTTTTTTTCATGAAACAACTTGCAGATATGTTTTCACAGCACGGCCTGGCTGTTGTTATTGAAGGGAATGTATAGTCTTTTAAGTGTTTTATTTTTTATTTTTTTAGGTATACATGTTAGGCCGGGTTCACACCTAGGCAGCACCGTTTTAGCATGTTTCTACGCGCGGGAGCAGTGTGCGGTTATTTGCCCATTTTTATGCGCAAAAACGCTCACAAAAATGTGCAACATGCTTCTGTCGCGTTTTTGGGCATTTCCATTGAAGTATATGGGGCAAAAGCACGCTTTTAACTGCCCAAAGAAGCTCATGCACCTTTTCGGGTGCTTGGCATTTTCCTGCTAGTGGTTTTCTGCTCAGGTGTGAACAAGGGCCATTGAAAACTGTGGGATTTCATGTGTTGGGCCTTTAAAAGCACTTTTCTAACTGCTCAAAAACACAAAGGTGTGAACCAGGCTTTAGAGACCGGCTTAATATTGTAATTGCAGCAATGCTTGCTATTTTTAAAAAATCTTTATTTTCTATGTATAGTTTGCCATTAAATACATACATGAGAGCAGCCATATTTACTGATTGCATACGCAGTGCTGCACAACGGTTGTGCTTTACTGTTAACTCTCACAATAAATTGTTATAAGTTAACCAAGTCACTGAAAACAATACACTCATGTGTGGCTGATGTCCTATATCTGTATTTCCTATATATAGTCAAATATAGAACACCCTCTAGTGGCAAATCTGAAAATCTCCATATTTTATATCATGCCAAAATAAAGAAAAGCAAGCATTTAAAAGTATGAAAGTCACAGCAGAAAACACTTTAAGGCCCCATTCACACACAAATCGGCCTGCACGTACAGCTCCATGCTGCGTGCGGGGCCGTACCTAGTAGCTGCTGGGAAGGACAGGGGCTGCGTGTGATTAGTACGCAGTCCCCGTCCTTCTCTATGGGGCTACGCTGCCCTACGCCCCCCTACGCTCACCTCAATTGCAGGTCCGTAGGGGTGCGGGTGATCGTATTCATACGCCGCCGGAATGGATCCTGTATGCGTCCCGGCCAGAAAACCCGCACCCCTACGGACCTGCAATTGAGGTGAGCGTAGGGGAGCGTACGGCCGGGTAGCCCCATAGAGAAGGACGAGGGCTGCGTACTAATCAGACAATAAGTACTATCCTTGTCGCACTCCTTACCGATATGTCCCTTGTAGTGGGGGGTGCTCGCAATGACCGCGGATGGCACCGCAAATGTCAGCAATTGTAGAAATGTCACCAGCACACCAATCCTTTTAAGATAGCAAAAGCTTAATTTATTGGAGTTTTTTGTCATATGACCAAACCAGCGCTTTCGGGACCGCACAGGGTCCCTTCATCAGGCTTTAGCATTGACCACACGCAGCAACTGATCTTCCCAGCAGCTACTTGGTACGGCCCCGCACGCAGCACGGAGCTGTACGTGCAGGCCGATTTGTGTGTGAATAGGGCCTAAAGGTAACTCTGTACTAATAACTCGAAATGCACAATACTTTACCTTTAAAGAGACCCGGTGAGGTCTCTATAAAAAAGGGCAGTCCTTACAAATATGAGGTAGCACCTCTCCAGCAGCCCGTGCTGGCTCCTTCCTTTGATCCCCTACGCCACCAACAGGACTCATCAATGATGTGAGGGTCGGAGCCTGGTACCAGTGCAGCAGGGAATAGAGGCATCCAACACTCCTGGAGATGCTGAATTCTGAACAGACTGCTTAAAGTGACATTAAACCCTCAGATTTTTTAACATAAAACAATACTGTAATGTGTGCCTTACTGTAATCCATGGTTGTTTCCCTTCTCTTTGCTGCTCTTCCTTTTAAATCTGTATCTGTTCTCATGCTCTGCAGAACTTCTGTTTTGCAGCAGACTGCCTTGTCTCAGGAATGGATATATGGTGTCTGTGTATAAGTTTGTATAGCCTTGTAATCTGAGCCAGCACTACAGGAAGAGGCCCTGAGCTGAAAAGGGAAATTCTCCCCAAGCATGAGAAGAGATGAGGATTTAAAAGGAAGAGCAGCAAAGAGAAGGGAAACAACCATGGATTACAGTAAGGCACACATTACAGTATTGGTTTATGTTAAAAAATCTGAGGGTTTAATGTCACTTTAAGGCTGCAGCCCTAGAAGTGAGGGGAGGTAGAAGTCACAGGCCACTCAAAAGGTGAGTATACTACCTTTTATCTTGCAGGGAACTGACCTTTTTTATTTAGAAACCTGACGTTTTCATAGTGACACTAAATTCATAAGTCAAATCTTAAAAATACATTCAAGTACTTTATCTATTTACAGAATTAAAGCTTATTTGTATATCACTCAGCTGTAGATCCTCAAATCATCTCTGAATTGGTGCCGACACTGTCCTTCCTTCTGGAGGGTAGTTACTTTTGTTCCCCATGGTCTCTGTGTGTGTTGTAAAGTAGCCATGGCTCCAAACTCACTCCTGTAATGGACTAAAATCTGAATACAAATTAGTAAACTAAACGTGAGACTGTAGTCCATCACAGGAGCGAGCTTGGAGCAGTGGCTACTTTACAACACACACACAGGGACCATGGGGAACAAAAGTAGCCACCCTCCAGAAGGAAGGACAGTGTCAGCAGATGATCTGAGGATATACAGTCAAGTGATACACAAATAAGTTACATTTTTGTTAATAGTTAAGATACTTGAATGCATTTTTTAAGATTTAACTCCTGATTTAAGTGTCATATTAACACATCCAACGCTAGCAGCATTCTGAAATCATTTTGATTTGTAAAGGTGATGATTGTGTTTATGGTGCATATTAATCATATAATACAAAGGGCACTACTGTGGTGTGATACTTGGTAATCAATCATATATCAGCCCCAGCAGCTTAATGTAGTAAGATACATGAAAACTGATGCGTGACAGTGGTAAAAATCACACTACTGATCTTCACATTACTTTAGTAAATAAACATCAAAGGATTTCTCATAATTCTCCATTTGTAGCAACCTGCATCATGTAGCTTATTCACCTTCCATTGAAAGGCTGAATAGCTAAGAAGAATATTATATATATAAAATCATCTAGCATGCTGCTTTGAGTACATTTCAAGAGCAGTTTAGAGTTAAGTTTAAAGTTATCCCTTGGAGAGAAGGCCTATAGTCACAAGCAATAACGGAGGTGGCCACTTCTGTCTGCTCACCGTTGTATTTACCAGCTTCTGAGCATTGAGTGCATTTCATCAATGCTGCACTTTCTCTAGTGATCTTTTCCTGATCAAAAGGAATATCAGGTGGTTATTTACCTTATATGCTAGATGTATTCGGGGTCACCAAACAGCCACTCGGCACTCACAGCTGCATTTACCAAACAGATCAGATGTATCTATGAAGAAATATATGCATTCTGCATTCAAGAAAAAGTGAACGCAGTTTCATTCAGAAAGAGCAGCATTTATTAAAGCTGAACCCTGGGCAGAAACACTTTCATTCAAATATGTTCCTCAGTAGCCACAAAGAATAAAAATCCACTTTATGTGCCCAAAATGACTTTGCAAACCAAGAGAGAACCTTGTAAAAGTAGTGGTGACATTATCACTGGCCTGTACATAGCCTGTGTAGAGAAAAAAGCCGTGGGAGGGACCCAGCAACTTCACCCACTACAGAAAACTACAGGAGAAGGCGGATACAAGACCAGTCCCCCTTGCACAAGGAGAGAGAGCAGCATTGACTGGACTTTATCACAGGAAGCTCCTGCACAGTTGTTTCATATTGGATTACTGCACAAATCTGAAAGAAATACACAAATGAGACCGAGAGTCATGTAAGAATACATATGCCTGTTGTATTTAGGCATAATTGTATAGCCTGGATTTCAGCTTTAATCTTCTAGAGGATGACTTTATGGAATAAACATCTAAATATATAAATTAAAAAAAGATTTCTTTTATTTCTTTTACAGTATTAAATTGGTTCCCCTCTAATAATAAAGGTTTGGTCCTTAATGCACTGTAGCCATGTGGGCTGGAAAGAGATTACTGCCATTCCAGCAGGCACTGAATATTTTTCATGAATATGCTGATACTGGCAACAGACCTACCAATAAAGGGCCACACATACACCTATTCAGAACCCATCAACTTTTCTCCCTACGAGCTGCCTTTTGTATCATTTAAAGTTTTTTCTATATTTCTGCCACCTCCCTGCCTATCATAATTAGTTAGTTCATCATAGGTAAACCAAACTCCAAAAGAAGTCAAATTACACATAAACCACAGGGAATGCAGTTTGTTAGTCTTCAATATGGCTTAATGTTAATGAAAGTTTCCTCTGTTAATTTTTTTTAGCACTGGTAACACAGGAAGATGCATTTTTTTTGTTTAAACAGAAGTAATTCAAGAGGCTGTATTGTAAAGCTGTGACATAATCCATGGTTTTGTAGACCCCCTAGAATCATGATTATTTTGGGGTCACTCCTGCAGCAAGAGGACCCTGGGACGATCCTCGTGTACAAGTTATGAAGTCTATCTAGGAGGTTCAGTCAGCTTAGATTTGGGGTGAGGAGATGCCTATTTCAGCAGGGAAATATCGTCAGCAAAATCATCTTGCGATTGTCTTAAGCAGCGGAAACAACGCCACTGAAAGAGCATTAAACAAAGGGGCAGCATAAAGAGGGCACACACACCAGCCATTACATAGGCCGTAGTCATCAAAGCTGACTCATCCAGCTGTGGAGTGTTATAGCCACAGTCTTCTAAGTTAGAGGCATAGAATGGACCGTCCACTGAAGCCTTGCGAGAGAAGTCGTGCACTGCAAGAGATACAACAAAAGCTTGTGAGACTTCTTTTCATTTCTCATTAACTGACAGTAATCTCAGTTAGGAACAAAAGTTCCAATATTCCAGAGAACAAAACACATCAATGGTTAAAGAAGAACTCCAGGAATTAAAGTTAGTAGGGTGAAGAAAGAGAAGGAGAAGGAGAAAAGGGGAAAACTTCAGATAAAACATTGCAGTCTATGATTAACCCCCTTCTACCTTATTAATGCTTCTCCATTAAAACCCCATGCTGAGGATAGGTTAACAAACATTGTCCATTTTTGCCCCTTCTGTCACTGAAAGTCCAGGCCCCCACTAACGACAGGGAACCAATCGGAGTGGATCTCAAACATCTGACCATTATGTCAGCTATAACATGACATGCAAGCTGAAGACTTTCAGAAAAAAAGTTTCAGCTTGGAGAGGCCGCTGCAGCCTATGGATACATTTTCTGGGGTATGATCTGAAAAGGTAACATTAATTTTTTTTATTCACATAGATTTAAAATCAATTTCGTTATAAAATAAAATAAAAACTGACATCACCCAGTGCAAAGTATAGCACTTCAGACAAATTTGTCACTGTGTCGCTGCTCTCCCAGACATGCATCTTAGCATAAATGCATCTTGGTCATTAGTTGGAGCCAAAAATCATAAGACATTCTTATTTCCTATGCTCCTTAGCAAAATCTAGTGGTATTTTCCCAATATAGAATTCGTCCTGGACAGAAATATACTAATAACATTTGGTTTTGTCCCTATTCCCATGAATGTACATGCAGTTTCAGAGGATGAATGGCTCCCTAATACATCCCTAATTCTTCATTTCAAGGTTAAAAAGTGACTTATAAATCTATTGACTTCTTTCAGAGCTTGTATATACTCCTTACTAATTATTCCTGCTACTTATTGTCAGTTAAAATAATAAATAGAAATGCAATCATTTGACTGTCACAAACACTTTAATTTGCTCTTGTATATGCATCAGGTCTGCTATATTATACCAAATGAGTTCTTACCATGACATGTGCTGACAGCAAAACCAATCCGTTTACGTGCACGATCGAAAATAACATAGAAACCTTCCATGATAACCGCACCCATTACTGTGCCAGTAGAAGACTGAGACACTGCAAATTTATAACAGTCATCCTGAGATGTGGCTATGTCCTCCACCGGGCGCAGGTATTGCTGCAAGAAGGGCAAAACATTATTAGATCTGTGTGTAGGTGAGTGTCTAGTAAGGAGATGGAAACACAAGTGTTACAGTGCTGCAAATACTATCAAGACAATGTTAAACTTTTTATCAGAAATTTGGAAAAAGCAATTAAAAAAAGCAAACTAGACATTACATGTAAATATAATGGCATAGGTATGCTGATGTCAGATAATAAGATTCGCTAATGTGAGTGCTAACCTGTGGCAAGATAGTGATGCGGAAAGATTCATTGGCTGCTTCACCCATTAGATAAAGGGATATCACAGGAAATATGTTCCATGGGGTGGTACCCTCCTGCCAGCATACCAACTGTTCTCCCATCCAGAATCCATCAGGGAATTTCTCTGTCTACAGAAAACCACATTGAGATGTCTTAAACATTAGAAATTTGTAATATCTGCATTACTGATAAATAAAGTAATTAGCAATATAAGATAAAAAACAAAATAATGATCATATGCGTAATGTGACATACCTTATTGTTGCAAATACTGAATGAAAAAAAACACCCCAAAATAAAATAGTTATATGCTTGTGCGTTACTGAAATGCAATAGTGTGAGGTCCCTTTCATACATGCTGATCAGAAAGGGATCCATGCATGAATCTCCCTCCTGATAAGAGTAGTATGGATTGGTAAGAACTAAAACTGCTGGACCCCATGTTGGTCTATGGGGAATCGGATGTTAACGGGCATGTGTCCATTTACATCAGATTGCTAACACGATCAGGTCCGGTGAAACGTAACTCTGTTCCGTTTGTTTTTCTGGACCTAGCCGGAGTCCGGGGTAACCGTGTGTAAAAGGAAGCCTGTCTATTTACACCCAGCTGCCCATGAACTAGCATTGGGCATCCGATCAGGTGTAAATGTGTCCATTTACATCAGATTACCCTCGATCCAACACGATCAGGTCCGGTGAAACGGAACGCTGTTCCGTTTGTTTTACTGGACCTAGCCGGAGTCAGTGGTAACCGTGTGTAAAAGGAAGCCTGTCTGTTTACACCCAGCTGCCCATGAACTAGCATTGGGCATCCGATCAGGTCCACTTGAAAAATTGACAGGTGGACCCAATCGGGCCCATGTGAAATGGGCCTAAATTGTTTTTAACAGAGTATCAGCATAAGTTTATGAAAGATAGAACATCCCTAAAATAAAGCACAACTCACTAAGCTATTATGGTCATTATTTAGCATGATTCACCATAATGACCACTATTTCAGCAATGGTACCTGAAAATAACAGTTACATGATTCAAAGTAATGGTCCTTATGTCAAATAACACATGCATTATAACTGAGTGAAGTTAAAATGCTTTAAAGTAATATATTTATTTTGCTATAGAATTTGATAATCTTCTTTTTAGCCTTGTGCAGAAGTTGGGTATGTAAGGGTTAGGCCTTTTTGCCTATGAGTGAAAAAAAAAAACTTGATAAAAAAAGACAGATCTATATAATCCTGTGAATAAAATCTTAATCTTGCCATTGATGCTCAAATTACACAACATTTGTAGAATTATTAGAACTCATCAGGATAGCAACACATTACAGAATGAGTAGTTAAATATTAAATTAAATGTAATGTTGGAAAAGGCAAGATTATGCACACAAGTCACTGGAAAGAAAGGGCTTTCCCTCTTTACACTAAATAGAATATAGCTGGGCAAAAGAGAACTAGTCAAAGAATTGGGAATGCTAGCTAAGTGGAAGCACTTCATGTTCATGAGTAGAAGGTATAAAGCAAACAAAATGAAAGGTATAAAAGGGAGATATTTACATTTGATGGTATTATAGTATTGGTTCTAAATCACTCATAAGGCCAAACCTAGAATATGGTGTCCATGAGAGTAACATTGCAAAATTACATATACATTTTGGAGAGGGTTCAAATGCAGACAACTAAATCAATAACATGACGGGAGAATCTCACATACAATAAAGGATTAGAAAACTGGGTATGTTCAGTTTAAAAAAAAACAACAACACAAAAACAACGAAAAGCAAAGTCATAATTAACATGTTCACATTTATTAAAAGTCAGTTAAAAGAATAATTAGCAAATATGCTTTTAATCCCAATGACTATATAATAAACACACACTTGCCGATGTAGTTGACATTAGAGTGTAAGCTCCTCTGGTGCAGAGGTCCGTGGAAGTTTGTCACATAATATGTCTGCAGAATATATCAGTCTACAAAAATGCATAATAATGATATGAAAATTGTATATAGCTATGTTAGAACCATTGGAAAGTAAGCTACGTTGGTGCACAAACTGATGTGAGTAGGTCAGTGTTTTCTGTAGAGAAAACAAAATATGTCAAAGCTTTATAAATGTATTAGGAGTGAATGGCAGTTGTGGGAACATTACAGTGAAAGGTTGTGATCATTTGATTTATGGGTGCAGTGACATGCATGTTGTTCCTGTTGGCTGGGTGGTATCATAGTGCACACTGTTACTTTACTCTCAGAGGTAAGAATGCCAGTGATGGCCCACCCCTCTCTCTTTCACCACATGCACATACATTACAGGGACGTGTCCAATCAGTTAGTGTCCTTACTACCACTTAGTGACAAGAAGCATGTCACATTACAGCTGTCATGTATCCTGTATCAGTATCCTGAATGTTTTGGGTTTTTTTTGCTGTCAATTTTACAAGCATGCTTTCTTCTTTTCTTCTTCTTCTAAATGACAGTGTCTACAATGTGTCCTCAGGGTGTCATCACTTCCTCTTATACCAAGTTGCCTTCATTCCTCACCAGCTACTCTCTAGATATTGCAAAATGAACTAGTTCATATCTGCTGGCCCTGGGTCATAGTGTGAACTATTTTAACTGCCCGCCACGTCAAAGGCTCTATTTAAGCAGTGGACAGCATATAATGTAGTCAATTTGCTATTAGAGGTAGTGGAATCGCCCGGGGCCCGCGCCCCTGCTGCACCCCCGGTTGTTACGCCACTGAGTGGAACATCCCATTATTTATGTTTATGTGTGAGAAATTCAGCTGAGAGCATCCCAGAAGCAAGTATCCCCTGTTCTTGAAAACATAGTGCCCTGTGTGACCACGAAGGCTTAACTAGTATTAGTTATTTACAATCAACTTGACATGTTTTGTCATGTTAAAGATGTGTCACCAATCACCTCCACGTGGCGTCCAACATTTTAGAGGATGACTCCTTTTACATATTTTCTAGATTTTTATACTTAACACCTGGATCCCATATTGGACCCATTCTAGGTAGGATACAACTCTTTATTGTGTAGTACACCTAATCTTTAATTATGGACATATTCCAGCATATTGGAATTGTGACATTGTATTGCATTTACATTTGTGTAAAAAGCCAGACAGTCTTGGAGCTGGAAAAGTATCTGTACTTGTACCTGTACCGAGTACGGTACTTGGTATCGGTGCATCCCTAATAGTATGTTGTTTTTACTATTTCACTCCAGTACTTTGATGTCCATAAGAGATTCTAATTCCAGCTTCCTAATTCCACGTTCTATAAAGAAGGAGTGACCTGGGAGAAAGTATATAATTTGTATGGTAAAAAACATATCCAGTTATAATTAAATATCATTCATAGTTGAAAATGTTGTTAGCCTGGATTGTAATGATGATACTAATAAAAAGACTAAATATAGATGGTCAGGTTGCTGCCTTGCTGCAATTTCATATTCCCTGTACTGTTTCTGGAAATGTATTCAGTGCCCTTATAGTTCCTTATAGTTCTAGTGAATTTTATCAAACATTTTTACTCACTGAGGAAGCGGCCTTAATTGCTTTTACAGCTTCATCAAAAACGCGTTTTGGCAGGCGAAGATTGGTTGTACCGCTGTCCACAATGCTCTTATCATAGTTGTACTGTAATCCAAAAAAAAGAGAAAAAGTCATTTTATAGAGAAAGATATTTACCATATGCTTTATTCTTCTCAACTTGCGCACTGAAGATGGGATTCACCCCCTCTGCCGTTGTAGGTGACAGAAGAGACAGTGATAAAGCAATGGATTTCTAAGGCTAGAGTTGTGTTGTGATGAAAAAGCTACAATAGTTTTCTAAATGTATCTAATGTATTTATTTATTTATTTAAAAGAGTTAAATAGACCTAGGAGGGCATAGACCTAGTCAACTGTATTTCCTGTGGTCTCTCTGCAGCTGATCTTCCCCATTACTGACTTACCGTGGCTTGTTCTGCAGTGTGTGTCTGGGTGGAGGCAGCCATCTTGGTAGTGGCATGGCTTTGCTTCCTCATGTCAGAATCTCCAGAAAGGAGAACAGGGAGCAGCACAATAGTGATATTACCAAATCTCACTCCAGATCTCCTGAGACTAGCAGACAGAGGCAACAATGCCATAGAACTTGCACTGCAAATATACAGCTTTGAGGCTGTAGGCACAGGAGGGCCTAGGCACACTCACATACCAGGATGCTATTTTTTACGATGCATTCCAGACAAGTGGTATATTTTTTTCTAGATGTTCCCTATAACTTAACAAATCTCCAATTTTTTTATTAGACAATACTTAAACTTTTTAAAACACCTTCTTTGGTATTATTATGAAATTCAACTCAATGTATAATACATACATGCATATTTTTCTTTGTTATGCTCAAAACTAAAAAAATAAACCTTTAAAGTAATATAATCCTTTTTAGTTATGTTAATATGAAATATTGCCTATGAACATTTTGTATTCCTCTATTAAACCAGCAGGTGGAGCTTATTTTCACATGTTGTCCAGTGTCTTCTTTGCCCCTTCTGTTAAGAAAGATTGGTGTTTACACAGCTCAGCAGCTCAATATAAAATGTAGACACAACAATAAAAGCAGCGACTCCTTCCCCTCCCTCTTGGAAGCCTCTTTCCCATGATCGTTTGACAGCTTTGCCTGAAAGAAAATAACTTCTTTTGTACTCTCTCGTTGTTCTGCAGTGTTTGTCTGGGTGGAGGCAGCCATCTTGGTAGTGGCATGGCTTTGCTTCCTCATGTCAGAATCTCCAGAAAGGAGAACAGGGAGCAGCACAATAGTGATATTACCAAATCTCACTCCAGATCTCCTGAGACTAGCAGACAGAGGCAACAATGCCATAGAACTTGCACTGCAAATATACAGCTTTGAGGCTGTAGGCACAGGAGGGCCTAGGCACACTCACATACCAGGATGCTATTTTTTACGATGCATTCCAGACAAGTGGTATATTTTTTTCTAGATGTTCCCTATAACTTAACAAATCTCCAATTTTTTTATTAGACAATACTTAAACTTTGTAAAACACCTTCTTTGGTATTATTATGAAATTCAACTCAATGTATAATACATACATGCATATTTTTCTTTGTTATGCTCAAAACTAAAAAAATAAACCTTTAAAGTAATATAATCCTTTTTAGTTATGTTAATATGAAATATTGCCTATGAACATTTTGTATTCCTCTATTAAACCAGCAGGTGGAGCTTATTTTCACATGTTGTCCAGTGTCTTCTTTGCCCCTTCTGTTAAGAAAGATTGGTGTTTACACAGCTCAGCAGCTCAATATAAAATGTAGACACAACAATAAAAGCAGCGACTCCTTCCCCTCCCTCTTGGAAGCCTCTTTCCCATGATCGTTTGACAGCTTTGCCTGAAAGAAAATAACTTCTTTTGTACTCTCTCGTTAGCAAATCCACAGTGCTTTCGGAATACTTTGTCAAGTAAAATATATATATAAAACATAGGAATATGTGAACATCAGTTTGAAAACCTATAAGCTATAATCTTTATGAAAAATAGTAGTTTTCCTTTAATGTATTTGGTGTATATATACACATATATATATATATTTCAAAGCTACAAAACTTTAAATCAGTCTGCTGAAAATTACATAATGATGTCAATCTACATATTTGAATACCTTTAGTCAATTTAATAACACTCACCTCTTTACAATCCATCATCAAATCCTGTCCATTAATTTCAATCTTAACAATTATAACCTCATAGTACCACTCTTTTCTGATTGGTGTGTACCAGATATTCCCCATGTATAAGGATTCATCTATTCCTCCAATTACCTAAAGATCGGAGTATAAAGATTTTTTATTAGCATACAGTATGGATTATTGTCTGTTCAAAACAAACAGGGTTATTCACAAACGGGTGAAGAGTTTGGAGAAG
This sequence comes from Nanorana parkeri, assembly GCF_000935625.1. Classification (NCBI taxonomy): domain Eukaryota; kingdom Metazoa; phylum Chordata; class Amphibia; order Anura; family Dicroglossidae; genus Nanorana; species Nanorana parkeri. The sequence continues at coordinate 975,365 of NW_017306876.1, read as the reverse complement.
GCAGGAGAAGTGAAGATCCTCAAATCCTCTCTGAATTGGTGCTGACACTGTCCTTCCTTCTGGAGGGAGGCTACTTTTGATGGATACAATTTCATATTTAGTTTACTAAATAGTATTGATATTCCATCACAGGAGTGAGCTTGGAGCGGTGGCTACTTTACAACACACAAAGGGACCATGGGAGAAGGACAGTGTCAACATGAATTCAGAGATTATTTGAGGATCTACAGCTGAGTGATACACAAATAAGATATATTTTTGTTAGTAATTCAATGCATTTTTAAGATTTAACTCCTGAGTTTAGTGTCACTTTAAGAATTCATACGCCGATGATTGGTTATACCCAAAAAGAGGAACAACTAAAGACGAAAGAGGGACAGAAGAATTAGGTGCCAAATGAGGGACAGTTGGGAGGTATGATGGTATCGTAATGGACATATTACCTTACAGAACCCCAAACCCACCATTTTGTTCAGTACAGAATAATTTAAATCCATATGTATTTATGGGTCAAACTCCATCTAAAGTCATCAGATATCTTTTACAGTAGCACATCAGCAGCACAAATCCATTAGAAACCACTTAATCCTGCACGGCGCTGCATATTTTTTATACCATAATTCAAATCTTAGCCTAAATCATCAAAAAAACAACAACTTATTCTTGAAGTACAGATGCTCTTAAACAGAACATTGATTAGTTTATATTTGTGGTCCTCTGGGAGCATATTTCAGTGCAAGACAAAATATTTATTGCTGCATGTTGCTGTTTTAATTTCTTTAAGAATTTAGAAGGTATAAAAGTAAAACAGATACAAATATAAAAACCTATCTTGATGAACTGATTGATATGATTGGCTAAAAGGTTGATTGGGATATTCTATCTGTGTTGTTGCCAGTGGTTACTTGGATGCCAAAAATATGATCTAAACATATTCAGTGGAATTCATAAAATTAATAAAAATTCTGTTGTGCATCTGCACAGCAAATGTCTTTGAGTGCCTCAGATTCATGTACCTGTTAGAAACAGGTACATGAATTTGGTACAAGTACCGCCATATGCGGTGCAGGTGTAGTCTCTACACCTGTCACACAGACAGTCACAGTGGCCAGAGGACTTATACTGTGGGTGGGTGGAACTTGATGGGGAACTCTGAGAACCTAGTTCCTCATCAGGTCTGCTCTGCTATTGATTGATAGCAGGCAGTGGGTGCATTCCATAGCCAATAGCAGAATGGCTACTGGGTATGAAATACTCTCACTGTTGCTGTCAGTCATAAGGGAGGTGGGCCTGATGGGGGAACTAGTCTCTCTGCTTCAGCTTCTGTGCAGCCAATGGCGTCTTAGCAACCAGTGACTCATCCCTGCCCCCGATGCAGCTGATAAGAACACCAGGCTGCCAGTGTCCTAGCAACCAATGAAGGAGAAGCTGTCACATTCATGACAGCTTCTCAGTAGTACATACATGCCGCATTTTGAGCACTGGCGTCTCTCTGTATGCAGATTACAGTTGGTCTTAATTACCATCAGTTTCCTAATCTATAAACTAGTGGTAATTATTTTTTAATGCGTTATGGCCATAGCAAATGAGGTCCATACCACCAAAGGCACTAAGCCTTTCTTGAATTCCCCCAATATTACTACAGAAACTGTAGAACCAGTCATCTATTCATGTATTGTGTCTCAACTAATGTAAGATATATTTGCAAATAAGGCTATTATAGTGATAGTGGGGTTTTTATAACGCTGCAGGTAGTGAGATATAAATATCGATATAATGCAAGGCTGGTCTGTTCTTTAGTGTGATAAGGTTCGCTGCCAGCTCTATCAAAATGGCATATGTGGTAAATGAGATCCATTGTACATTATGTAAAATTATGTTTTTGGTTAACTTAAATGAACAGGCCTAAAAAAGCAATTAAGGAATAGAAGATCACCTAATATAGAAAATACAGTATAGTATTACTTTTACAGAAAGCTCAATGGATAGGTGTTCCTATCCAGCTGCGAAGAAGAGCACAGTGGAAGAGTCTGCGGGCAGTGGTTCCAGCAGATTCAGTAGATTGTTTCAAACAAGTCCTCTGCCATGAAGTAAATTAACATATTTATATAGTGCACAGTCTGCAGTGTTTGTTCTGTAAAGTCCTCTCTCAAAAACAGACATGCTGATCATTAAGTTTTTCTATCTAACAATGCAAGTTCCTGATTATCTTACATAAAACGGTTTAGTACAACATCTAAATTGCAAGACTCAAGGAAATGTAGAGGTGTTGCTGTCAGCCAGAAATCAAACATTTGCTGTTATATCCTGGCATGACAACTGAATTTGATTAGCTGCATCTGGTGAGCTATACCTTTACTTTACTTATCACGATTCAAAGTATAACCTGGAAAAGGCTTTATAGATTTCTAGTTACTCACCATACTACCCCCCACAGAAGTGGAAACATTGCTGTCCTTTATAGGGTATGCTGTCCCACAAAGCTGCAGAGAAAAGAGGTTGGGTACCCGTGTTTGCTTTACAAGAGAGTCAAAGAAAGGTTCCAGTGTGTCATCCGGCTACAAAAGCATAGAGAAAAGAACTTAAAGTATAAGAAAATCATGAATACAAAATAAATTAGGGAGCAAACTCTGCTAATGAACATTGTCCAAAATTCAGGAAAATTCAAGGAGGTTCCATGAGCCGTGTTAGCAGCAATGGAGAGACAAATTAACAACCACTAATGGTTGTAATGGTTTTGAAGACTTAAAAGAGAACTATGGGGTCAGTGCTTTTCCCCATAGTTCTCCTAACGGTCACGGTCCTCCCATGACCCAAAGCTAGGTATAACGCGAACTACAGCATTACTGTCGAGATCCACCCAGCTGCGTGATTGACAGATGGCTCTGCCTGCCTAGAGGCAGAGCCAGCTGTACCCGCCCCCTTCCCCGTCCGTTCCACCAGTCAGCGCTGGAGGATTGGACAGGGGAGGGGGGAATCCCTGCAGGGAGCAGTGAGTGGCAGTCGCAGCTCTCTGCAGGGACAGTATCGAGAAGTGAGCGAGCAACGGTATGTGTTCACTCACTTCCCGATCTATTGAGCCGACGTGTGACAGTTTCATTGTCACACGTCGGCTCGAACTATGAGGCTGAGTGATTTTTCACTCACCTCATAGTTCTCCTTTAATATTAGTTTTATGCTAAAACAAAGCAATTCTTCATACAGTATTACAGATTAGAAGATTTTTTTCTATTATTTGAACAAATGTATTGCTATCTAAACATAATTGTTCTAAGGTACGGCTGATTTTTAATAAAAGATTTTAGAACAAAGATCAGGCGTTCTCACGTTCCTACTCCTTAATGTGCAATTGTTAGGGAGGGCTTGTTCACACTACATACATACATGCATTAATTGCATGGTTCCTTGCGATTAATGCACACTACCATGCAAAGCACCTGTCATGCGCTAACAGTGCGGGGGGAGGTGCATTGCATTGCCATTCATTTGAATGGCACCCCAAACAGATCTCCTGCCGGCAATGCACTCGACAGCATCACAATGTGCGGTCCTGCATTACTGTGGGTTGCAGTGTGGTGGAAAAAAACTATTAATAGTTTGATGGGAGAGTTAAACACTTAAAGGGGAGAGTCTTGAAAGTGCTTGTGTACTTAAATTGGATCTACGCTGCCACTGAAATGATATAAAAACATATATTACTGTTTAGTTATAGCTTTGTAAAGTATTCTTATAGGCTTTTGTATAGAGTAGTATGCAGTAAATTTACTCACCCTTGCAATTTATAGAGTAAATTGACTTACCCTTGCAATTTCAGCATATGCAAGTCCCAGAATTCCTTCCCAGTTGGAACCATTGATGAAAAACTTGTCAGAGTCAGTGATGGCTGCAATATTTGCCACAACAGTAACATTAGGTCCATGTGGAATTGTAACCAAGTCTGTTCCCAATTCCCCTTCCCATTTTCCCTGAGTGTATGGAACATACACTCCTCTTCGGACATCTCTGTATGTTCTGGACCTACAAAACCATAATAGCAGAAGGAGAGTGAACAATTATTATTATTATTCAGGATTCATATAGTGCCAACAGTGTGTGCAGCACTTTACAAAATAAGAAAGACATTAAAGTTACAATACCAATCAAGACAAGATGGTAAGGAGGGCCCTACCCGTGAGAGATTTCCAATCTAGCAATTAGTATAAAGGTAGAAGGTACCTGATCACCTATGACAGTGGATTCTAAAATGTTCAGTATAGCTTTGCAATGTACGGGATTTAGGCAAATGTAGATGCATGGTACTTCTAGGCATTAAACGCAGCATTGGTAGAGCCAAAACCTTTCTGCTGGAAGTTTTCAGCAACTCTTTCACCGACTTCCACTCCGTTTCCCAAGGTCTACACATTCCACCACCTTCATGCCTTAATGGCGATCCTGGAACATACAGCATGCCACACTAAGTGAGCAGCTGCACACTTGGCTTTAATCAGCAAAGGATAAAGCAAACTTGTGCTTTGCCCATTCAGGGCAAAGCAACATCTTTGGTTATATGCGCCTCTACACAACAGCACATATTCACCTTTCATTTGCTTCTCCACTGCTCCATTTAGCTGCCAGGAGCAAAGACAGAAAGTTCTCTGTAAGCTCTGAGGCATACAAATTGGAACTGCGTCAAAAAAGAGCAATGACTACAAGTATTGCTTCAAAGATGTGAAGAATATTGATGCAGCATCCAGTGTTGATTCAAGGGAATTGTCAACTGAAATGATTACCCTACACTGGTAATCGGCCTTTCTAAATTCAATCTTAGAAGATCAGTCTTATCGAGGTTTTGCAGAAACTGAAAAGTAGGTAAGAAAGCAAAGGAAATTAGGTTCAAACTGTTCACACATGCACAAATGAGAGTGATAACCTCAAATGTATTTCAACAGGAAAAGCTTTCTGCACCATTTGTTTGTACTAAATAGATACTTGGATATGGTAGATATTATAGGATGTAAAAGGTACACACCTGTATCTATAAAATAAATAAACAGATCAAGTTTTGCATACTTAACACTATGGCTAACCCATTGCCAGGGCTCAGACCTTGTCTGTCTTGAACACTACTTTAAAGACTTTGGCACTTCACAGTCACCTGATGCCAACTGTTCTATTTTTCTTAATAGGTACAATGTTGTCTTTACAGACTAGGATAATTTCATGGAGAACACAAAATTCAAGTAGATAAAACAATTATCCCCAAATGCATGCTCCTTGGAAAGTTCAAGTTGCAATGAATAAAAAGACTTGCAAATGAGCTTGACAGGAAGCAACTGTAGGTGTGATCGTGAGCGTTCATGAGCCTAAAGAATGGGAAAATGCAATGAGTATGCTTGAAAAACAATTCACAGGTAAGCTTCAGATATGTTTGATCCTCAAATACTTAAAGAAAAACTCCAGGAATGTAAAAAGTTAACCCTTTCAGTGGGCCTATCCACATACCGCAGGGGTTAACTGCTTATTTTTCTCTAGGGGCTGAAATGCAGAAGATATGCTCACCTGATCCTCAGTCACGCAGTGGTCAGTGTTCGCCTCTCTCGCCTCTGCTCCGGCTGTGGAATGTCCATCAGAGTCCTTATATCCATTACAGATGATTAGTCTGCATTATTTGAGCTCTTAGACCAAAATGAGCAGTTAACCCTTGCCGTACGAGAGTAGCCCCACTGTAAGGGTTAACTTTTTACATTCCTGGAATTCCTCTTTAAATAAATTTCATAGAGGCATCATGTATCTTTGAATCAAAGCGTAATGACTTCCTGTCTGCTCAAAATTCCCCCTCCCCGTACTGTATTTGTTTTTTTTTAAAATAAAGCCCACAGGTTATCCTAACTGAGCTCGGTCAGATGTAATAATTGTCTCTACAAAAATGTGTGTATTAATTATCCCCATAAATGGCCCAGGGTACATAGTTTAATCCCTACTAGGGCTGTACATTTTATCACAAAAACTATGTCCACACCTCCACTGCACAGGCGCTGTCCATTCCGTTTACCGAGGGGATCTGTGCATGGATCAAAGCAGAACGGAACAAGCCTGTATGGACCTATGTTAGGTCTATGGTGAATTGGATGTAAGTGGACACATGCTCATTTACATCCAATTACCTCCCATTCGCCACGATCAGGTCCGCCAAAATGGAACTCTGGTGAGCACTCCAATTCTTGCGAGAATATGGGAGCGTCTTCTCTATGAGATTTGGAGTCCTCTACATTTCCCAGATCTCGCCAGAAGAAGGATGATGTCACTCTTGCCTAGACACCACAGCCTGAATATTAGGGAAAGGTAAGTATATCATCTAAACCCCCCCCCCCCCACACACACAGGATTTATTTGTAACCACTTGCCCTTTGGCTGTTGTAATTAAATGTGCAGGCAGCTCTTTACTCGCTTTAGGCCCCGTTCACATTGAGCGATTTATCGCGCGGTAATTCCCGCGATATCGCGGCTATTTACCGCGCGATATCGCTCTTCAATGCTTTGCAATGGGGCAAAGGGTCCTGCTGTCGTGGGGCGTGTGTCAGCAGGACCCTTTTTGTCGCGAATTTTGTCGCGATTCTCGCTTGCTCAATGCAAGCATTTGCGCGATATCACGCAAAATGCAAATCGCGCGGCAAACGCGCGATTTGCGAATCGCGCCGTGTGAATGGGGCCTTAAACATTTTTGCAGCCAGCGTTGGCTGTTTACATACAAGCGTTTGTGTGGCTATAGACTTCAACCCCCCCACCGCTGCCAACTATCACGGGCTCCGGGACCGACACAGTGGCCCTTTGCACTGAGATTGGAAGCAGATCAGCACACTTTCAGCAGCTCCCCTCCGATCATTGAACCCGGAAGTGAAGTTATTTCTCCGGTCGCTGTAGCTGGAGAAGAAGCTAGTGAAACACAATTGCTGCTTCATCAGCTTCTTTGGGGTCCCTAGGCGACATTAGGGGTCTAATAGACTCCTGATGTCTCCATAAAGAGAACCTGTCATTATATATGAGCTATCACATAGGGAGCATGTTAGTCCCCTATGTGATAGCAATAAAGTTAAGTGGAAAAAAAAGTTGAAAAAAAAGTTAAAGTCACATATAAAAAAAACAAAAAACACAATACACAACACATATAAACGCAAACACGCTTTGGGTGCACCTACCTGCGAAAACAACAATTGTGCCAAACACGTTACAAATCACCACAAACATCGGATTGTGAGCAATAATTCTAGGGTCATCAATCACTGTTAACCCTAAAGTGATAAGTGGTAAAAGGTTTTAAAATGTCCCCTATGAGAAATTTTGGGTATAGTCGTTTTTTTGCAATTTTAAGGGGCGCATGCAATTTTAAGGCTTGACATGTTTGGTTTCTATTTACCCGACGTGACCCCGTCTTTTATATTTTACCAAAAAAATGGCTAATAATAAATGCTTTTTCAAAAGTTTCGGTACTTTTTTCTTTATATAGTAAAAAATAAAAAATAAACAGTGGTGATTAAATACCACTACCACCTCTATCTGTCCCCAAACAATTATATAGTTTACATGGCTGAATAAATGTCAGTCAAAGTACAGCAGCGCTGAATACTGAAAAATGGCCTGGACAGGAAGGGTGTTTAACACCCCGGGCTTCAAGTGGTTAATTTTTATACTGCTCTTCTGCATGAGGGAAGGGGAACCATTTTACAAAGCGGATGTTGCATTTTAGGTCGGCTTTAATCCCACCATTGTGTATGTCGTGCTGCATTGGATAGAGCAAGTAAAATGGAGGTGTCATTCATCCAGCCTGCCCCATTGATGGACAGCATTTCGGGGGAGTTTTCCACATTTTGGCTATATATTGGAAGATTCCTTCATGGAATAATGTTTTTTTTTTAGAATAAATGATTTGTTTTCTCAGCAGACATGAACAGATAATAACAAGCTCACCAGATGCTGTTTGATCTGGTTTCCATAGTAACTAGTCCTCCATCTGTCTCTTCACCAGCTGAAAATTTTAACTGTTTAACCTCCTGACAGTCATATATTATTATGTCTCAAAAGCTGCCTTTAATATTTATATTGCCAATGCAAACAGAAGATCCTAACCATTTACTCAAGGATCACCATCAGACGTAGGGCTCATTCACATGGGACTTTTTACATCCAGCATTGGATTAATGCAGCAAGAATAAGTTCCAGACCACTGTTGGTCTTCATTCTGTATAAAACAATGACAGGCTGACAGGAACTGCAGCTGTCCACTGCTGTCAGACACTTTTTGCATATATACACACCTTAGTTATCTGCAGGTAGGGACAGATGACTAGCTCTGGACACAGACAGATTTCACCCAGGGCTAGTCGTCTGTCCATAGCCGCAGGTAACCAATAAATGTGCGGATACATGTGAATTGCAGCAGACACCTGCGGCTCCAGTCAGCCCGTCATTGCTTTGTGCAGGCTAAGCAGCCATAGCTGTCCGCAAACATCTGTGATCCCAGCCACAAGGATCCACTGCTGGCCCTGTGGAGGCCTAAGGACAATTTTTATTAGAAACATAAAGTTTGGTTTTCAATTGCTGCATGCTCATATCTGGCAGGCCATCATATTAGACAATTATATATTAATAATTAGATAATATTATACTGTATATAGTAATATCATTATAAAAATTAATATTACAAACAAATATAAAACCAGTAACACACAAAGATGGCTGTAGATTGTCACCACAGCACCTTCAAGCTGGAATAAAATCAATCATAAATAGTCATATTTACTTGAAGTATTTATTTTATCCTGCACAGATAAATGATTATAAGATGTACAATATAAAAAAAAAAGATTCAAACTGATTCTGTATTTTGTCTTTATGTAAAATCTTGTGTTAGAAAGGAACATTTGCAGTTGTCATTTTTGCCTTCTAGGTTATAATCAGAGACCAGCTTCCATTATCCGTATTTGTTGTACACGATGTCCAGGTGCGTTTAAAGGGTTTCTATGGTTATAATCCTATCCACCTTCCTGGCTCATTAAGCCGTATCAGAAGGTCGTCTTCCAGTGTTTGTTCTTTACAGAAGAACTTGATTTAGAATAAATGTGTACATGCACAGATGCTAGTCATTTACACTGGCCTTCACTATGTTCTTTATTTGCTGTTTTCCTCCAGGCTTTCCTCCACTGCCCACACACATGTCCTATTGCAGATTGTGAATTGGAAGTGCCACACTCCATGGCTACCAAATCATCTGCTAAGGAACAGTGGGGTCACAAGGGGGGTGCGGCCCTCACCCGGGTGACACCATTGGAGGGGTGACACCAAAATGACTGACAGTCATTTTGGTGTCACCCCCTCTGAAAAGTCGGGCACTCGGTCATAAAGTGACGGTGTGGTGTCACCTGGTATCCGCTCTGGGTGACACCCGGCCTCTGGACGCCTCTGCTAAGGAGCTCTATGCATTCTCACACACTGGACAAAATGGAATCAAATTTCGAGCGTTTACACATGTTCTTCCTTAGTAAGCCCTGATGAAGGTGGTATTCATATGAGATCCCAAAACACGTTGGCTATTTCTATGTTGTCCCCAGGGCCGGATTTCCCACAAGGCCACCAAGGCCTGGCCTCGGGGCAGCAGGGAGTAGAGGGGCAGCAGAGGTATGGAATTCCTATCGCCCGAGACATGCAATTTCGGCCGCCGGATGGGTTGTTTTTTCTACATTTAGTCCTGCTACTGGCAAGCAGCAGGGCTAAATGTAGAGCGGGGAAGCTGCGGCTCATTTTGTACAAGTGATCTTGGTGATGTCGAGATCACTTGTAATTAGCCTACTCGTCCATCCTCCCCTGCTACCCCTCCTCCATGGTCCGCCCCCACCTCTGGCTGCCTCTCCCTGCTGGTCACCTCCCTCCCCGTCATAGTTCAGGATGGATAGTGGGGTGTAGAGCAGAGAACGTCTTGTTAGCTCCTGTGTGACAGAAATAAGGTTAAGTGGAAAAAATTACATTGAAATGAACAAATTTAAAGATGATAAGAAATAATTTAAAAAGTGATTAAAAAAACGAAAAAAAAAACAAACAAAAAACTGCATGTCCTGGGCTCCGGGAGATAGGAATTCCACACCCCTGTTGCCCCTTTACTCCCTGCTGCCCCAAGGCCAGGCCTCAGTTGTCCTTGTGGGAAATCCGGCCCTGTTTACAGGGAATGAAAGTAATGGCAAATTCAGAATTTTTACTTTTCCACTGGAACAGGAAAAGCGGGGAAAGCTTTACATGTTGACGCTTGTTCTTGTGACAACTTGCTAAGAGTTAGTAAGGATTTACGTCACATTGGAAAGATATTCTCTCACTTCCTGTTGAGTCAACAGGAAGTGAAAGGAAATTTCCCTGATGAGGCACAGATCGCAAAACAAACTAACAGTGTAACTCTCTCCTACACTTTACAAAATAAAAACCCAAAAGTTTAAGGTTCTAATTCTTCCATCTTATTTCTTACCCATATAGTCACAAATGTGTGCTCAACCACATCCTGCATTTGCTCGCATTTTGAACTGTTGCAACCTGTAGCACCACTCTTAGGGGTCTAGTTATAAAGAAAAGTGCAAAGCTTATTCATCCAGTGTAAGAATGTGGCAAAAGCAAATGTTTTTTTTTTCTGGTCAAATGTTCTTCAGTAGATTTATCTATTTACAACAAAGTGAATCTGGAAAATACCACATAATGGTCACTAAACTGAGATGGTCTTTGTAAATAAATCTATTGAAGAACACTCAAGCAGAAGAGAAATCTCCCTAAAATCATTGATTTTGCCCCTTTCAGTCTCACTTGACGATAAACCGTGTGACTTTTTTTTATAAATAGACCCCTAAAGTAAATGTAAACTCTACCTGAATGAAGTTTAGTTGGCTATAACAATGTGTAACATAAATATTTGTCATGATTTGTAAAATAAAATACTCTTTTTATTTCTGATCTCCTGCAGCCCTTTGCAGACACTTCGTGTGTACATGTATGTGAAAATGCAGCATGTCATGGAGTGTACTGTCACAGATAATTCAGTGCGACCAAAAGCTTTGCCCCAAAAATTGCATTTATTCTTATGGCCCCTGTTCACACCTGAGAGTTTTGCCGCAATAGGCAAAGCGCCTGTCGATGGGAAAAAGTACACAAGCTTCTTTTTGGCAACTTACAGCTCATTTTGTCCCCTTAGAGTCAATAGGAAATGCTTGGAAACGAGCGTTGTAATTGGTTTTGCGCGTTTTTGCCATTTACGTCAGTGTGTCACAATCAGCTAAAAAAAACATGTGAAAACGCTGTTGCCTAGGTGTGAATCAGGCTTAAGGGTGGGTATACTCATAGCGACAACAAAGAAACATGCCTGTGCAATGCGCATGAGGCTTCTAAGGATGTACGCTGTTCAATGGACGCTTCTGCCTGCTACATAAAGCTCAGAACAGCAAATGATAGTCATTATACGGGGCAGACTAGAATGGGCATTTTATTCTCCAAAAATATCAGAGGGAACTTACAAAAACACTTTTGGAGATTCCTATGTGAAACTGTCAAGTTTGGGAACACTTGGCAAACATTTGCATTTTTTATGGCTGCAAACGACTGAGCTATGCGTTGACTGGGAGGAAGCGTGAATATGAGATGGCATAACTCACCTATGACGATGGTAGTATCTTTTCAAGAAGGGGTGAGGAGCTGCACCCACAGCAAAATTACTGCTTCCAGTGTCAACTAGAATATTAAGCTGTTAGGGAGACAAAAAAATAATAAAAACAACCTTGTAGTTTGAGGAAGATTTGGTTGATTAGTATACATACATACACACATACACACATACATATACATACATACATACATACACACACACATACATACATACATATACATACATATATACATACATACATACACACATACATATATACATACATACATACACACATACATTCATACATACAAGACATGCTGCAATTTCATAAATATTTGATTTCCTTATTCTTATCTTACTTTGTGTTGCACTTAAATGTATTTGCACTACAAAATCCACTGGGCCAAATTCTGTGTAACATAACCGTGATGCCCAGCTGTCAAGTGCCAAAGTATGAGTGGTAATATTTTTATATTTATATTAATATGTATTTTATTACAGGCAATTATAAGTAATGCTTGCTTGTGCACAGCCTCAAAATGTTTATTTACTGTCTTGATTTTGACTTAGAATAGCAGGCAGGTTTTCCCCCCAACGTATTTTCTAAAGCCTGCAAACTACAGCACTCCTTTTCTCTATTTAGTTTGCACCATTTTTCCTTCACTGAGTATGCAACAACCCAACAATTATTACAGCAATGCATCAGAGCACTTCTTGTCAAATCTGAACATTTACTGCATGGTAAAGGCAGGACTGTCCGTATAATGAGGCAGCCTGAGGTTGTTGCCTCAGGCAGCATGTTTTAGGGCAGGGATGGCCAAACTGCAGCCCTCCAGCTGTGGTGGAACTACGAATCCCATGAGGCTTTGCAAGATTCTCACAGCCACAGACATGACTCCAGGAGAGAGATGCTTCATGGGATTTGTAGCTTCACCACAGCTGGAAGGCCGGAGTTTGGCCATCAATGTTTTAGGGTCACATGGGGGGGGCAGTGTTCGTGCTGCCAAATTGGGATAACACCCATTTTATATTTGTTACATGTTCCCATTCAGTTCTCTTAAGCTAAAAAATAAATATTTAAAAAATGATTTTTGCCGTTGAATTTGCTTTTTACTTGCTAACATTTCTACATTGCTTTGCTTTCTTTGTACTGTTACGAGGGGCTGTGAAGGGTTTTTGTTAACCCTGTCTGCACAGTGCCAGGTCATTTCATTATAATTTGTAAAGTAGATTTGAACACTCCCTGTACTTACAAAGGGTTAAAGGGTTAAAAGCCTGGCTTCTGCACTGTATGTTAATGAGAGAAACACAATCCACACATTCCTGACCTCAGTCTTTTTATAAGGAAAGATTGCTGTGAAGGTTCTCAGGAAAACTTGCATTCAGCCATGTTGTCTGCTGCAACAAAACATCTAAAAGGTAAAATAGTGATATTTGACTCATACAGTGCCTTGTGAAAGTATTCACGCCCATCCCGTGTGTTTTTCCTGTTTTATTGCACTACAAACTGGAAATAAATTGGATTTTTTAGGGGGTTTGTACCATGTGATGAACCTGCCTAAGACTTGGTGCAAAAAATATATTTTTTTGTGACACTAATAATAATACTTAATAAGACATTAATTAAGACAATACAACAGAAATCCTGAGTGTGCATAAGTATTCACACTTAAAAGTCTTGCAAAGTCAATATTTTATTAAGCCACCATTTTCTGCAATTACAGCTGCAAGTCTCTTGGGGTATGTCTCTATTAGCTTAGCACATCTATTAGCTTAGCAAGTGAAACTAAGCCCTTGCATCTTAAAAATGCATTCAAGTACCCTAATTATTAACAAAAATATATCTTATTTGTGCATCACACAGCTGTAGATCCTCAAATCATCTCTGAATTGATGCTGACACTGTCCTTCCTTCTGGAGGATGGCTACTTTTGTTCCCCATGGTCCCTGTGTGTGTTGTAAAGTAGCCACCGCTCCAAGCTCACTCCAGCGATGGATTACAAAATCAAAACAAATTAGTAAACTAAACATGAGATTGGAGCAGGACCATGGGGAACAAAGTAGCCACCCTCCAGAAGAAAGGACAGTGTCAGCATGAATTCAGACATGATTTGAGGATCTACAGCTGAGTGATACGCAAGGTACAGTATTGTTATGGTACTTGAAAGCATTTTTAAGATTTAACTCTTGAAATTAGTGTCACTTTAAACTCTACCATGTGACATCACAGCTAGCTCCGCCCAACTGTTTACATTTGTCCGGAACCTGTCGCTGTCTTCCCGCAGGTCCTGGACAAATCAAAGCAACTGGGCGGAGCCAGCCATTATGTCACAGCTGGCTCGGCCCAGTTGTTGTCATTAAATGACAGCTCAGCACCCTCAGATTATTTGAGGACGCTAGGCTGTTGTTGAACGACAACAACTGGGCGGAGCCAGCCATGGCATCACGACTGGCTCTGCCCAGTTGTTTACATTTGCAGGGAGAATGGTCAGCTTCAGCAGACCGTTCTCCCTACTTCGGCTGTGACTTTGGCTTCAACTGAGTCGAAGCATATGCATTGGGCCTGGCTGAGCCGCTTGACTGTCCCCGGCTGCTGTATGGGCTCCGGGGGCAGAAGTAAGCCAAAAGATTAGCCAAAGCTTCAGCTCAACCCTTCAGCTCCTTTGTGAATAACCCTCTAGGAGTTTTTACTGCATGAGTTTCAACACCACCACATGCTTCTTAGGACCATTCATGTTCAGAGCCTTGGCTATTCTACCGAGTCTGCACAGATGTTATTGTAATGCCTCCAGGTCTGCCAGTACTGCTAATGGTGTTCACAGAATTCCTGCCAATAATTCCAAGTGTCCCTTAAACAATGCTGTGTGTATCCCCTAACTCAAGGTGTATTTAAGCACCAGCCCTGGAAGTGGCTGGGTCTTCTTACCAATGACCTTGCTTTGGCAAAAGAACCATAATACTTTACATATTACTTGTTTTGTTGTTGACCTGGATGGACTTGACCACTCCTGCCTGCCTCTGCCTGGACCTGATTATTCACCTGAACCTGACCATTCTGCTGCCTTGCCTGTTGCCGACCTCTGCCTGGACCTGACCATTCTCTAGTCTCTCCCTGTTGTACCATCTCCACATTGTAGCCTCCTAGTCCTGGTAGGGTGCTCATGAGGACCACAATCTGGTACCAGCACACATCGAAACCCATCTCCACCATCAGCAGCTCATCCAGTTGTGAAGACATGCTCATCGGTTTATGGGTTATGTGTGTGTTATTGTTGGGTTATATTTAAGTATGTTATACAGGGTAACCTGTTTATCAAAAGACTGTCATCACTACCCCCGTTAGCTCTCTTTGTACTCCCAAGGAGCTCAGGACAATGACATTCTCCTGCTGGTGCATCTTGCTGGGCCCCTGCTATGGCTGTCTGGAGCTCTTTAGCAGCTAGACCCCTGCGGGGTTGTGGAGTCAGAATGTCTGGGGAGGGTAGGGTGTACATGATGTGATTACCATCTTATCTGATCACTTTGTGTATAAAAGGTTGCACAGTTGCTCAATAAAGCAGAGTTTGTATCACCGTACAATTGGTTTTGGCTAGTGACTGGGTCGACTGGGAACTAATGATCATCGGGGGTGGGGGAGGGAGCATCTCCTCCTCAAGGAAGACTACAGCAGCGTCCTGAGTCGAGGAGTCCATCACACCAGGATCCTTACACTACCTACATGGTTTTTAATTCCTCAACATCCCTAGTAAGGGCCTGCTGTGCACTTGGGTATATGGCATGGTATTGGTCTTGATTAAAAGGGCATTATGTTATGTATGTTTTGCCATCTATGCAAAGAGATAAGCTTGTTTGTAAAAAAATCTTATCTGCTGGTAGATTACGAGACTGTTTCTTATTCACAGGTTTCGGGCAGCATTTTTTTCCAACTACTTTAAATTTAGAAAGTGTACCCACCCTTTTTACTGAAAACTGATAAACCAGGTCTATAATCTGGTTTTACCATAGCTGTAGGACCATGTGCATCTGCTTTGGTGATAGGTGTGTGTAAAAGAGGGAACACAGTTTAAAAGTAATTTAAATAAATGTAAAGATTAAAGGAATAAAGTTAGATCGGTAGACTGGAATATCTGTTATATGAAAATTAGCTCAATACTGGTAAGATTTTGAAATTGGCTGTTCAGTTTGTTTTAAAAAAATGCAAACCCTCATAGTTCAGCCATTACTAGACTAGCACAGGACATAACTGAAACAAATGGAACCAGTCAAACTTGTTTCATTTATGGTCGTTGATGCATAAATGTAAGTAGTCACCAGGCTTAAAACATTGGAGAATCATTGATTCTGAATCTGCTTTGTAATTTGGTGCCACACTGCCCACCGGTTCCCGATCCAGCTTGTCCTCAGATCCTGTACCCGCCTGTCTATTTGGATCTGGCATTGCCTTAATGTTGCTGAACCTGACCTGTTGCTGAGATCACTGTTGTCTGTAGCTGCCCTACCACCAACTCTCTGCCACTACCAGAACTTCCAGTACTCAGTACTATATGTCATCTTGCTGAAGTATATTCAAGTGGAGTTAGGGAAACACAAACAGCAATCTGATCAGAACTCAAAGTTGTAGGAATCGGTTTGCTAGAATCCTTGCAATGCATACAGTTTATCTAGTGCAGATTGTTTAACTTGACTTAGGCTTCACACCCATGCACAACTGATATACAGTTTAACGCAACACACATTAACACACAATCAGTGGTGCGATGTTTTGCACTGCCATTCATTTTCAATTTAAAACAAGTAATGGAGGCACCACCAAACGAAGAAGAGTTCAAAAGTTTTATTGGTAGAGATAAAACCATCAAAGTACCAACATGTTTCAGGAGTACAATTCAGAAGGGAATTCCTTAGGGAATGGACTAAAATGAAAGTTAAAATGATAGTGACGAGCATGTGTGCATAGCCCACCTGAGAGCCTGCATAGCCCATCTGAGAGTGCACATAGCACAACTGAGCGTGTGCATAGCCCACCTGAGAGTTCACACAATCACCTGAGAGTTTGCATAGCTACCTGAGAGTCCGCATAGCCCACCTGAAAGCCCACAGAGTCCACCTAAGAGCCTGCACAGCCCACCTGAGACCCTGGAGACATATGGGCTCCACCCCGGAACAATACAGAGTATGTACAGTAGCTTTATATTATTTTGTATTGCTGGGATTTATAGTCCTCTATAGCTGGTCTCCTTACTCCCTCTCATGGCTGTCTCTTCTTGCTCTCTCCTCTATATTCTAAAAAAATAAAATTGCCGCACACAGCACTAGAGTGTTCGGGTTTTACTTGAAGAAAAGGTGCCAACCCTACCTGAAGTAAATCTCCAGCCAAAGTTTTTTTTTGTTTTGTTTTAGTTTTGGATAGAGAGGAAAGGATTAGAACACTATCAGGTTTTTACTGCTATCTGGGGCACCCTTAGCTAGCGTTCACCTCTAGGCATTTTGTCGCTTAAAGCTAAGGGGTCTATTCACTAAGCTGCCATAGGCAGCAGAGTGAATGACCGACCTGAAGTGAAGTGAGCCAAACACTGTTCGGCTATTCACTTCAGGCTGGTACGGCTGATTTCAGCCGTACATCGGCTGAATTCAGCCGTACAACGGCTTGCTTCACATGGCTTCGGGTTGGCCGAACACGCTCAGCATGTTCGGCGGACCCGAAGTGCAGAAGGAGTTCGACTCAGCCGATCCAACATCTGGATCGGCTGAGCCGAACCTGCGGCAGGCTACTCACTGCTGTTCGGCCTATTCTAGATGCCGAACAGCAGTGAGTGAATAGCCAGCGGCATTCGGCTCGGCTGTTCTGCTCGGTCCCTCAGAGGTACAGCGCAGAACAGAAAAATAGTTTTGCTACGGCTAGATCCTTCGGCAGCTTCGTGAATAGACCCCTAAGTGTGACAAAACACTCAAGACAAGAAATCCTGTTCATTTCTATGGCCCTGTTCTGTTCATGCCTGAGTGTTTTCTTGCAGCAGAAAAATGACATAAACTACTTTTTGGCAGATTACAGCACTTTTTGGTCCCATGGACTTCAATGGGACACGCCTGGAAACACGTTTCAAGTGTGTGTGCGCATTTTGTCACATGTTTTGTCACACAAACTTTCCCATTAAAGTCTCTGGGACCAAAAAGCGCTGTAATCTGCCAAAAAGCAGCTCATGACTGCTTTAGATCACTGCCAATAAAACCCCTTTACAAGAAATTGCTCCCTATAGCCTTTTTAAAGCCCCATTCACACCAAGGGAACAGCATTTTTGTGCATATTATCACGTGTTTTTGCATGCATCGGATGCACATATGTTAGGTCATGCTTTTCAGCTGACAAATTGTGAGACATTAATGTAAGCCGACAAACACGTGAAAAATGGGGAAGAAACATGTATAAATGCTTGTGTCGTGCGTTTTCCAGGTGTTTCCATTGAAGTCTTAAATCTGCAGAAAAGTTGCTCATACACTTTTTCCAGGGAAAGGCATTGTCTGCAGACAACAAAGCACTCTTAATTAATTAATATTCCTCTCAGTCTGTGTGTCATGCACACAGACGCATTTAGGGGCATAAATTCAGTTTTTTTATGCCATGCTGGAATATACAGCTGGTGCGTACAGCCAGGGCCGGTTTACTCTCTCTGCTGCCCCAAGGCCAGGTTCCTCAATGCGCCCCCCCTACCCGCCAAACCCCCCCATGGAGAATGGCAGACCTGCAGGCTGCATACAAGTGATCTCAGCGACATCTCCGAGATCACTTGTACAAAACAAGCGGCGGCTTCCCCACTGTACATTTAGTTCTGCTTGCCCAAAGCATGGCTAAATGTAGAAAATTACCTGCCCGGCGCCCTGAACTGCAGGTCCCGGGCATCAGGAGATAGGAATTGCACACCCCTGCTGCCCCAAGGCCAGGCCTTGGTTGGCCTTGTGGGAAATCCGGCCCTGCGTACAGCTGCCCACAGACATGAATGACTGTGCGTGGCTGTACCCAGGTATATGCCTGTACTTGTGTAATCCTGCATATAACATGCGGATGTATTCCCCTAGTACAAATACTGTCATATACCTGCGTACAGCCATGCACAGCCATTCATGTGTATGGACAGCTGTATGCACCAGCCTTGTATCCCAGGTGCTGAGAAAATAAGGCCTTAAAGGCCAGAGCAAAAAAATACACATACAAGGAAAAATGAATAGAAACACAGAAAAAGTATTAAAGAAAAATCAAATAAAGTAGCTAGTAGAAAACTATTTTCCTTGACTTTACCTGTGTAAGCACCTAGGCACTGAGAACTAGCTGCTAGAGCTGGCTGCACAGTAACTACCAAGGGGCCACAGGTTGGGCACCAGGGCCCTGGACACTGCATTGGTCTCTGTTTTTTTCCCATGGATTTGATTACTGTTTTAACAGTCAGTGAATCTATGGTTGGCTGTCCAGGTATTACTCACCTTCACCAAACTTCTGGTTAGAAAGGGTACCTGTGTATCTTTCACTTCCCATCAAACTTCAGCACCAGTATGTGGATAGCTCACTAAACCTGGTTCTGAAAAACTTAACAACCATCCTATACATAGAAGAGCACACACCATCAGGTATCATCACATCCTTCCCATTTTACTAGCTAACCCCCCAGAGTGCTCATTGAACCCTATGTACACCATATATAAATACTGGTGCAGGCAGAAGGAAGCATTTGCTCAGTCTCCTCTCCAGCGATGAGAGTGACTGCAACATTGTCATTTTGTAGCAATTAGGTATGCACCGATATCGATACTAGTATCAGTACCGATACAGAGTATTTGGACCCCCTCCCATCCCAGAACTCGCGTCACGGCTTACTGATTAGTTAAGAAGCCAGGCTGCCTACCAACAAGTGAAGCTTGCTTCCTAGCCAATCAGGAAGCCATGTTTCCTGATTGGCTAGGAAGCTGGTTTCACTTGTTCCTAGGCAGCTTGACTTCCTGACCAATCAGGAGGCTTGGAGGCAGTTCATTACATGCCACCCGGCTTCCTTATTGGATAGGAAGCCAGGCTGCTTAGAAACACATGAAGCTGGCTTCCTAGCCAATCAGGAAGCGGGTCATAACCCACCGCCCGGCTTCCTGATTGTAAAGGAAGCCGCTCCATGCTCTCTCGGCACTGCTGTACAACAGGAGAACTCCCTCTGACCCGGAAGTTCCGGTATGGGGGGTAAGTATCGGAGCATTTGGACAAGTGCGAGTACTTGCCCAAATACTCGGTATCGGCACCGATACCGATACTAGTATCCCTAGTGCAAATCCATTTCATTGATAGTTGTCATTCAAACGACAACCGCATTTCCGATCCTGATGAAGGGGACCCTGTGCGGCCCCACACGTGCTTGTCGTTTGAATGACAACTATCAATAAAAATGGATGTTGCACTAACATGGAATCTGGACATCTGTATTGAAAGATAAGTACTATTGCACATAAAAAATGCCCCCACAAAACATGTCACAGGTTGCCTGTGACATGTTTTATGGGGGCATGTTTTATGTGCAATAGTACCCCCCCCCCCTTTTTCAATTGATATTTATTTTGATAACATTTTTTAAATACCTGTTTAGAAGTCCAGGTGAGAAGGACAGTCAGTCTGCCGGAGGATGATTTCTCCTTCGCTCTCCCCTCTCTCTCTCCCTGATTCCTCTCACTAACAGGAGAGAAACAGATAGAGGGGGAGTGATGACAGCGCCACCCGGCGCTCGCCACTGGCAGGCTGGATCTGGCCCACGGGCCGTAGTTTGAGGACCCTGCTCTAAACCATACCCAGGTGCGGTTAAGCATACCATGCCCGGGACCACTTGGAAGAGATGGTCTGGGGCACAGTTCACTTGGAGTCCACTTGGTAGGGTTCACTTCAGTGTGAGTGCCAACTGTGCCCAAGTACTGAGATGTCAGTGATCACGGAAGTGAATTCTGACCCTGGAAGCATAGACGTGCGCAGGGGGTGTACCGGGTGTGCCTGGGCACAATCTAATCACCCCAAGCACAACACCGAAACCGCAACAGCAGGCGCCATGTTTTTAGTCACTGAGCTGGTGGAGAGATCACAAAGATCTCTCTGTGACCGGCTCAGCGGTACAGAGCACAGAAGCACTTGCCACATTGCATACATTCCTCACATAACAGCCTCAGTCCTAAGTGCCTGGGAAGCTGCGAGGGAGCGGCAGCCAATCAGAAAGCCGTATGGGTGACCACCTGCCAGGCTACCTGCTTCAATACTGCACCCCTGCTGGAATAGGTAAGGGATTTTATGTAATATATACAGTATTTTTATATATACGTATAGGCGTGTGTGTTTGTGCCTTCTGAGCACACACTAATCCAACAGGCAGTGCATGCTTATGCCTGGATGATGCATAAACAAAGATGGTGCTGTCCTTCTGGAGATAAATGCATATAAAAGAATAGTCAGGGGGACCATTACAATTCTCTGAGATGTCAAGCGTTCTTTCTCTACAATACTAGGCATGCATGCACTTAACATGAACAAATGATCTGATGCTTGCTCCACTTTAAATACACAACATGGTAGAGTTATAAGGCGGCCACCTACTGTCTGGGGAGGAGTGCCCACTCTCATCTCCACATAATACCCTTGGCCGGACTTTCCTCTCAGATTGTCTTTCATGTCCATGAAGTTGGTATCTTGCCTTGTGTCCTCCTCTGCTGAGCGCTTGTCTCTGTTTGGCTGAACTGCTCCAGGGCCTGGAAAATTTTTCAGAGGCACTTTGATGGCCCCCAGCCCAGAAACTGGCACGAGGCTGGGTAGAAGCATCAGCAGGAGGCTGCCTTTCCTTGCAAAAGCCAAAAGCTCCATGTTCTAAGCTGCCAGGGTCCCTCCCTCTTTGCTGAGGGCTCGGCAAGACAATGGCCAAGACAGGTACTCCTTTGTCAAAGCAACTTGAGAAGCTCCATATCAGCTGTGTGGAAGGAGCCGTCCCTGGAGAGGATGAAGGATGCTCTAGCCTACAGGCCAGCAGGGAGGAGGAGCAGGCTAAGAGCTGTCATGCAGGAGGTTGGGGACTTTCCTCCTGTAGCCCCTCTTTCACCATGGCAGTGGGGTGCCCCACTCCTCCTCTCCTGGTGCCAGGCTCAGGTGTCTCCCCTTCCTAGGCTGGATGCTGAGTTGCGGAGGATGAGAGAGGCTGTGATGCTGGGAGCAGGAGGAGAAGGAGGAGAAGGAGGAGGAGGGGTGGTGGTGGGGGGAATCCTGCTGCTCCATGGGAGATGTAGTTCCATTGGTGACTCAGACATCCTGCCATCATCCTCTCATATACCGTAATGTGATGATTCTCACTGAACGGAGGGAAGATGATCCAATGCAAGCTGTGGATGTTCCAGCATGCATCACATGTAAGCTTACAAAAAATCCTGATTGTCAAATACATTGAGGGGAATTAGCAAAACTGGAGCAGACAGAATCTGGAGCAGTTGCCCATGGCAACCAATCAGCATCCACCTTTCATTTTCAATCCTTAACTGTGAAGAGAGAAGCTGATTGGTTGCCATAGGCAACTGCTACAGATTCTTCTGTTCCAGTTTTGATAAATTCTCCCCGTTATATCATCGGGGTCATAAAGTCTGCTACAGTTACACCACAACACCCAGGAAGACTGCGCAGGATTTACACCTAGGCATGCCGGGAACGCGTGTCACGTTCGTGTGCATTTGTGTGCATTTCTTCCCACATTTGCTGTGTGTCCCCATTTCTTCGAATGGGTCCCGCTCATGTTATAAATGCAGGAAAGTAGCTCATGTAGCAGATTTGCGGGGGAAAACGCACGTTTCCCTGGTCGCATTTGGGTTTCTGTTAACAAATAATGGCATTACAAGCAAGTATTTAACAAGTAACAGCACCGCAAGCGCATTACACCTTTTTGATGCATTCCGTGACCGTGCATCAAAACGCATGCTTGACGCGCGTTTGCCACATGTTCACGGAATGACTAGGTGCGAACGGGGACTTAGGGCCCATTCCCACCCAATGCATTTTTAGCTCATTAGAAATATAGATGCACAAAGAGTTGTGTTTTTTTTCAATTATGTTGTTCACACCAATGCGTTGCGTTTTTAAAAAAACCCAGAGCATGCTACATTTTCTTGCACTGCAACGCATGTAAATGCATTTATTTTAATAGTAGGAGTGATGGCACCTCCTAAGACACATGTAGATGCATTTGCATTTTACATGCTTTTTTCAAAATGTAGAGTAATCGTACCTCCTAAAAACAAAATGCGTATAAATGCATGTGCATTTTAGATGCATTTTTTAAATGTGGTTTTGGTATAAATGGGCCTTTAATAGTAGGAGTAAAGGTACCTAAAAAAACCATGCACACACATGCATGTGCATTTAACATTTTTTTAAATGAGGTTTTAGTGGAAAGGGCCCTTATACCGGTAGTTGGAGTGACAGTACCTCCTAAAAAACACACGCAAAAGAACATGCGTTTTCATGCATTTTTGGTGGGAATGGGCCCTTAATGGCCGGAGTGATGATATCTCCTAAAAGGTAAAAATGCATGTAAACTCGTGTAAACGCATGTGCATTTTACATGTGTTTTGATGTGGTTTTAGTGGGAATGGGCCCTTTTTATATCATCTTCACCTTTCTTTACTTCACCTGGTAATCCTACAAATGACACACTTCCTGTCCCTGGCTGGCTACAGTCACTATGGAGGGAGCTATGGTTGTCACACTGGGATGATCTGGTTTTGGATTACAGACGGATCTCCCTCTCTTCACCTGTAGTATGGGTTGTGGGGTCATTTGTAGTTTACAGAAGTAACGCACTGCCCCTCGTCCAATCAGAGAAGGACTGGTATTCATGCATAAAAATGGTAGGCCTTCGCTGAATGGCCGCTGTGCTGAACGAGTGACCCACTGTGTTTAAAGGAGAACTATGGGGTGAGGGCTTTTCCCCATAGTTCTCCTAAGGGTAACGGGAGGACACAAACTAGCGTCCTCCCGTTACCCTAAGCTCAGTATACCGCGAGCTACAACTTGCCGTATACTGAGACGCCGAAGCCGGAGCGGATCCCGACAATTATTTCTGGATCCGCCCAGCTGCGTGAGTGACAGCTGGCTCTGCCTATCTAGAGGCAGAGCCAGCTGTATCCACCCCTCCCCGTCCGTTCCGCCAGTCAGCGCTGGCGGATCGGAGCGGGGAGGGGGGAATCCAGCCCCTGTCATGGCAGAGAGCCGTGACAGGATCGAGAGGTGAGCGAACGCCGGTATGTGTTCGCTCACCTCCCGATCTACTGAGCCGGCCTGTGACAGTCTCATTGTCACAGGTCGGCAAGAACTATGAGGTGAGTGAAAAGCACTCGCCTCATAGTTCTCCTTTAACAGAATCTGCTCAGTACAGGACCCGGGAGATGGCTGTTGAGCACTGTAGGGGCTGTGGCTACAACAGTGTTTTACAGGGTCCCTGTGGCCCTGCCAGGTATATAATATACTGTATATAAGTACACTGGGCTAATGTAGGTTCATAGAAATATTTATACCTGGAGGTCAGCTTTGAACATCCGCACTCAAACTTCAAGTGCATGTAGATCCCAACTGTCAACTCTTCCTTGCTCCCTTTTGGTCTGCCCTTAGAAAGGCTCTTTTTATATATCTGTTCCATAAGTGCAAAATAATAGCAGCTGATCCTGCCAGAAATCATGTGAGATGATAACGTCCTGTGTTCCGTGTTGTATCTTATCTTTGTGCCCATTCCTGTCTGTGGACTATAGCACCCCTCCCCATTATGTTATAAGGAAGGAGAGAGATATGTTGTAGTCCTAATATACTTCCTGTCCAAGGGTGACAACAGAGCTTCTCTAAGCCTTGGTTCACACCTAGGCATTTCTGAGCAGTTCGAAAAGCGATTTTAATTGCCCAACACAAGAAATCCCAGGATTTTCAATGTCCCTGGTTCACACCTGAGCAGGAAAACGCCAGACGCCTGAAAAGATACCGGGGCTTCTTAGGGCAGTTAAAAGCGCCTTTCCTCCCCATAGACTTCATTGGAAATGCCCAAAAACATTTTCCAGAGCGTTTTATACGTTTATACGCACGCTCTTCCATTGCCCACAATGGTTTATAAGCTGCCAGTTAAAACGCGCATACAAATGTGCACAACCCACATAACCGCCTGCTGTTAACGCACGAATGAACGCACAAAAACGGTGCCACCTAGGTCTGAACCAGGACTAACGACACAATACAGCATGTGAGTATTGTTAGCCTATAGACCAGGATGTGTGCTACTAGCAGGTTAAAAAGCAATCCCATCGCTGTGACAGTATGAAGCAATCCCACCTCTATCTTAGTAAGTAGCAGTCCCAACCCTGTCATAGTAAGTAGCAGTCCAACCCTGTGACAGTATGAAGCAATCCCACCTCTATCTTAGTAAGTAGCAGTCCCATCGCTGTGACAGTATGAAGCAATCCCACCTCTATCTTAGCAAGTAGCAGTCCCAACCCTGTCATAGTAAGTAGCAGTCCAACCCTGTGACAGTATGAAGCAATCCCACCTCTATCTTAGTAAGTAGCAGTCCCATCCCTGTGATAGTATGAAGCGATCCCATCTCTATCTTAGTAAGTAGCAGTTCCATCCCTGTGACAGTGTGAAGCAATCCCACCTCTTTCTTAGTAAGTAGCAGTCCCATCCCTGTGACAGTATGAAGCGATCCCATCTCTATCTTAGTAAGTAGCAGTCCCATCCCTGTGACAGTGTGAAGCAATCCCACCTCTATCTTAGCAAGTAGCAGTCCCAACCCTGTGATAGTAAGTAGCAGTCCCATCCCTGTGACAGTATGAAGCAACCCCACCTCTATCTTAGTAAGTAGCAGTCCCATCCCTGTGATAGTAAGTAGCAGTCCCATCCCTGTGACAGTATGAAGCAATCCCACCTCTATCTTAGCAAGTAGCACCCCCATCCCTGTGATAATAAGTAGCACTCCCATCCCTGTGATAGTACCGTAAGGTGCACTCCCATCCCTGTGATAGTAAGTAGCACTCCCATCCCTGTGATAGTAAGTAGCACTCCCATCCCTGTGATAGTAAGTAGCACTCCCATCCCTGTGATAATAAGTAGCACTCCCATCCCTGTGATAGTAAGTAGCACTCCCATCCCTGTGATATTAAGTACCCAGATAGCAAGGATAACTTGCTACAAACTTGTGGCAGGGTTAAATTGTAATTCTTGTTAACTTGCTGCACACATTGCCTGGCAAGTTGTAGACTTGCAGAACACGCGCAGCACAAGTTCTAGAGTTCACATTGGTCGCACGACTTTTGTATGTCGAGCATGTTGGAAAACCAGCCGAGAACCGTACGATTTTCGGCTGGTTTTTAACATGATCGAGAGATGACTGCTGAACGGGTTGCCCATTCAGCATTGCAGTCATCGGAAGCCCGCTCCTTAGGGGGGCGGGCTTGCGATGATCAAGAGTGCGATCTGCCTGTCCAAGATGGGCAGATCGTACGTTTTTTTAATCACTTTACAACCATCGCAAGACTAAGGTCTTGCAATGGTTGTACAGTGTATGGGCACCTTTAGCAAGAGCTCTGCAAGTGTACAGCACTTTTGCAAAGCATGGTGATCTGGAGACTTGCAATGCAGACTTGCTGTAATTGTGCAACACTCTTGTGAAGCTTGGCAAGTCTGTAATAGTTTAGCAAGTCATTTTATAACTTGCAGCTCAATTGCTTGCTATCTGGGTAGCAGTCCCATCCCTGTGACAGTAAGTAGCAGTCCCATCCCTGTGGTTGTAAGTAGCACTCCCATCCTTATGATACTCTCCCATGTCTTCAGCGCACTGATTACAGCCAGACTACATCTCCCGACAGGCAGCATGTGCGGTGACGTCACGACTCCTTTTTTTATGGACGATGCGGGTGGTGAGCCAATCAGAGCCGGTTCTGCACCCTGTGATGGTGTGTTGGCCGCGGAAGGGGGCGGGTCCGGAAGTGGTTACAGTTGCTATTGCGGAGCAACGCAGGAAGCGTCCCTGGAAGCAGAGCTGCTGGTGCAAAGCTACAGGAGGGTGAGTGTACCGTACTGTGACAGTGTGCCGGCTGGTCAGTGTACAGTGCCGTGTCCGTGTAGAATGTACAATGTGGGGTCAGTGTACACAGCACGGTGTCAGGGTACAGGCTGGTCGGTGTAGAACGTACAGTACGATCTGGGGGCACAGACTGGTAGGTGTAGAATGTGCAGGCTGGTCAGTGTACAGTATGGTGTAGGGCTACAGGCAGTTCGGTGTAGAATGTACAGTACAATTTGGGGATACAAGCTGGTCGGTGTACAATGTACAGCACAATTTGGGCTTACAGATTGGTCGGTGTAGAATGTACAGTACAATTTGGGGGCACAGGTTGTTAGGTGTACAATGTACACTACAATTTAGGGGTGCAGGCTGGTCAGTGTACAGTATGGTGTAGGGGTACCGGCAGGTCGGTGTAGAATGTACAGTACAATGTCGGGGTACAGGTTGGTCGGTGTAGAATGTACAGTATGATTTTTAGGGTTTAAGCAGGTCGGTGTAGAATGTACAGTATGATTTTAGGGTACAGTCTGGTCGGTGTAGAATGTACAGTATGATTTTAGGGTACAGGTTGGTTGGTGTAGAATGTACAGTACAATGTCAGGGTACAGGCTGGTCGGTGTAGAATGTACAGTATGATTTTGGGGTACAGGCTGGTCAGTGTAGAATGTACAGTATGATGTCAGGGTACCGGCTGGTTGGTGTAGAATGTACAGTATGATTTTGGGGTACAGGCTGGTTGGTGTAGAATGTACAGTACAATGTCAGGGTACAGGCTGGTCGGTGTAGAATGTACAGTATGATGTCAGGGTACAGGCTGGCCGGTGTAGAATGTACAGTATGATTTTGGGGTACAGGCTGGTTGGTGTAGAATGTACAGTACAATGTCAGGGTACAGGCTGGTCGGTGTATATTGCAGAGTGGAGCAATAGGCCTATGTTGTGTCATCTGAGAGTCAGCTGTGGCCTCATATAGATCAGAGTGTTCTTCTCTCTCCTCCATGATCTTCATGTGCACTTTCCCATCACAAGCCGACCTGCTCCCTGTCATCTGTTCTTTTACATTTTGTTTTTTTACTCTCAATAAAAATGTTTTTTATTTTATAAATAAACACTTAATAATAAACATGTATAGCTTTAAGTTGATGTTTATATCTGTTCTCACTATTATCTACAATCCTTATTTCACAAATAAACATTTCATACATGAGAATAGTTTTCCTGAGCTTTGTTGGTTACCTACAGAGACTTCAGGGTTTGCATTGCAGCGTTATTTGTCTGTTCAAGACAGATTGTGTATAGTGCGGGGGACAGGAGTGGGTATTCCAGAGAGTGCAGGGCTCAGGAGTACATAATACACAGAGGAGGGAATTTATCATAGCAGTTTTGAGTGTGGTCACATGGGATATATTTGCGCCAGATTTATGTTCCTAGTGTAATGTTCATAAATGAGATTAAATAGACTCCAGGAAAGAAGACTTGCAACTCCAGGCAAAAAGCCTAACTGTTTTTTCTTGAAGAAGTGGTCATGGGGGACGTCTTAAGTAGCGATTGTAAAGTGCAGATGTAAACAGTTGCAAACTTTCTCAAAACACGCACAATTGAAAAAATAGCGCAAGCTCGGGTCAATACATGTTAAAAGGAGCGTCTAAACAGATTTGCACATAGCTACAGCTCGCGGTATACAGAGACGCCGCAGCTGAAACCGATCCCGACAATTATGTCTGGATCCGCCCAGCTGCGTGAGTGACAGCTGGCTCTGCCTATCTAGAGGCAGAGCCAGCTGTACCCGCCCCCTCCCCCGTCCGTTCCGCCAGTCAGCGCTGGAGGATCGGACAGGGGAGGGGGGAATCCAGTCCCTCACCTGTCACGGCTCTCTGCAGTGACAGGATCGAGAAGTGAGCGAGCGCCGGTATATGCTCGCTCACTTCCCGATCTACTGAGCCGACCTGTGACAGTTTCATTGTCACAGGTCGGCTAGAACTATGAGGTGAGTGAAAATCACCCACCTCATAATTCTCCTTTAACCCTGCTGAAGCTCTGACTGCATTGACGTCTAACTAACACAGGGATTGTCACTTTGCTCTAGTGGGTGAATGGGTCAGTTGGGGAGTGAAGGGAAGGTAAGCATAAAAAGAGGAGAGCATGCAATTAGGCGTACCTGTGTTTGCTCTGTAGTAGAAAAGCACAGTTCACTAAAGTTCTCTTTAAAGTATTTCTTTTTTATTCATTAAAGATTGAAATCTCTATACCGGGGTAGTCAAATGTTGGCCCTCCAGCAGTGGTGAAACTGCAAATCCCATCATGCATCTGCCTCTAGAAGTAATACTTGTGACTGTTTTGCAATGCCTTATGGGATTTGTAGTTTCACCACATCTGGAGGACCTAGGTTTGGCTACCCCTTCTCTAAACCAATACATCTTACACATTAGTCATCTGTGAGCACTTTTACATACCTCTATCATACTAGCAGAAACTTTCTTTTAATAATCTCCCTCTAGCATGTGGATACAAATGCAGTGGCGTAACAACCGGGGGGGGCAGCAGGGGCGCGGGCCCCGGGCGAAAAGTGAAGGGGGAGCGCCGGCCGAAAATGGCACTTTCGGCTAAATGCCGAAAGTGACATTTTCCTGCCGTTTTGTCGGCGCGGCCGTGATTCCTTTCATCCCCGCTGGGACACAGAGCAGTGCCCAGCAGGGATGAAAGGAATCAGAGAGAAAATGACAGCCGGCCGAGCGCTGCGGGACGAGCGCTGTGAGCGGCCGGTGTCTTTCCTCCCACACCGCTCGGCCGCCTATCACAGTGCAGCAGAGCGGTGTGGGGGCGGAGACAGCCAGCGCTGTCACAGGAGGCTGGGCTCTCCTCTTGCAGCCTCCTATGACAGTGTGTGTCAGAGAGGAGAACGGGTACAAGCACTCAGCGATCAGTGATCGCTGAGTGTTTGTACATAATTGAGGACCTGGTATGTATACTATATCCTCAATTATGAATGAATGGGAGTGATCTACATCTCCTCCTGTTCATTCATAATTGTAGTTATAGTAAACATACCATGTTATCAATGAACAGGAACACTCATAAAGGATTCCTGTTCATTGATAACAGGGGACACAGAAAAAGAGATTGAGGACTCTGTGTCCTCAATCTCTTTTTCTATTTTTAAAGGGAAATATCAGGGGTCTGTTTAGACCCCCAATATTTCCCCGAAGCCCCTAAAAGTAAAGTAAAAAATAAAAATATTTAATAAAAAATTAATCAATAAATAAAAATTAATTTAAAAAAATGAAAAAGTTTCTAACAAAATAAAGTATTAAAATTTGAAAAATTAAAATAAAAACGTGTGTGTGGGGGGGAGGTGCAGGGTACAGTTCCAGTGGTTGTTTATATAAGGTGGGGGCGAAAAAGAATTTCTGCCCCGGGCGCCCAGAACTCTGGTTACGCCACTGTACAAATGTCTCCCTCTAGCATGTGGATACAAGCGTTTTCTCATACCGTGTACTTGCATACAGATAAATAAGAAGAGTTTAATATAAAGGAAAGTTATGTTTTGATTGAATAATGAGTTGGTAAAGAGGCCAGGGAGTCCAGGGTGGGCTATAAAGTATATAAATCATGGTAGGTTATGCTCTGATTTATTTTATATGTTGCTCTTAAAATTGTTCTCTTTCAGGTTTCGGTTTCTCATCCCACAAAATGTTGGCTGTGCCCAGTGGCCGGATGGGGGACCAGTTGATCCTAGAGGAGGATCATGATGAAAACTACTTACCTCAAGAGCACGGTAGTTTATAATTTACAGTATATGTATTTGTAAGGTGTATTAGATGAAGTCCAGACACACAGCTAATTATAGATAAAAGACGTATATGGGAGCGGTTTTATTTGCAAAGTTTTTGTATTCTTGTCAATTCAGACCTGACATCTACAAAACCCTGCCAGACAGCACTGCCAGGTTGATGACCAGGCTTTTCTCTACTGCAGTTAAGCAATAAAGCTAGATCACCTCCCCGCCCCCCAGCCCGTGATTGGACAATCAAGGAACAGTAGCAGCAGCTCATCCAGTTACTCAATTGGCTATCTTCTCTTTCCAGCATGTTTTTGATTGAGCTAATCCGCATGCAACCCACCTGATTGGCTCCTAATTCTGCTCCTCCTTCCAGTCTGAGCACTTCTGTACAGGGGTTAACATGAGGCTGATCCCAAGTCTTCTTTAGATACTTCAAACTCATTTACCATTTAAAATAATAAAGTGAACCTATTGTGAAATGAATGGTCTACTTTACTGACAGCCCTCTGGCAGCAGATAGCTTAAAAAAGCATGACATTTAACATTTTACAAAATGTAAAAAAAAAATGTAGCTCTGGTTTCTATTATGTCCGGGAGGTGCAGTTGATGTCGCCAAGCTTCAGGGCTTGTTCACACCATGTCCGGATCATATCTAGACCAGAACAGTTTGTTCCTGGACCAAAAAAGCATCTCTAGATTATTTGCGAACAACATTTTTTTTATTGTGCACATGTCTATCAAGCAACTTGCAAAAAAAAAAGAGGACATATTGGTCCTTGGTCCTTTTTTTCATTTCTGGATTTCTGGTTGCTTGAATGCCGGATAATGTGGAGTTTACTGTATTTTAAATCCATGAAACTAATTTAAAATGTCTAATATGATACGTAACTTTTTTAAAGAATTTTTGGAAAGTAATTTTATGAATTTTTTTTTTTTCGTTTTGGCCTGACAAATTCTGCTGCGGAATGTGTAATGTGGTGCCATTAATTTTAATGGTACCCCAAACGCACCTCCCACCCACAGTGTGATTGCCCGCACTGGAACGCACGGTACCACGAAGCCGTACGATTACAAATAATTGTGCATGCAGTTTTATTCTGAAAATAACTTTGTTTGTAAAACTCCATTTGTGTAATTTAAATAAAAGATGGTATTTAAAAAAAAAATCTTATTAGATTAGAGCTTTGCAGTTCCCGGCTGGCTTTTGCCATATTGATGACCTTATGATAAAGTAGAGATGCACCGATACCGGTTTTTGGTACCAGTACCGATATTTTATTTTTTTGGTACTTGCCGATAACGATACTGAAAATCCCATTAAGGAAGCCAGGTGGCGTGTAATGACTTCCCGCCAGGCTTCCCAATTAGCCAGAAAGCCGGGCGGCGTGTAATGACTTCCCGCCAGGGTTTCCGATTAGCCAGGAAGCTGTCTCCTTGCTAACCCATTGCCAGGTAATGAGGAAGCACGGAGCCGGCTTTCTGGCCAATCAGGAAGCTGGGTGGCGAGTCATTACATGCCACCCGGCTTCCTGATTGGCCGCGAAGCCGGCTCCATGCTTCCTCGTCACCAGATTTCCCAGCCAATCATGAAGCTGGGCGGAATGTAATGACTTGCCGCCCAGCTTCCTGATACCAGAAGTTCAAGTGTCAGGATAAGCATCAGGAGCAATACTCGGTATCGGCCGGTGGTTCCCCAATGATAAAGCATCTCCAAGTGAATCCAAACATTTATTATAGTGCAGCCTACAGTCCTTAGATGTGGTGGCTGCATTAGTTTTGAGGCTTTTTTCCCTTATTGTCCCCTGGTGATCCTGCGCATAACAACGCTTCCTGATCTAGGGTGACTACCGTCACTCATTGTACTGTATTTAAGGAGATAGCGTAGTTGCCTCTAAGGCTGTTCTTCAAACATGTCTGTCCTTGTTCACCTCCATTACAAGGAGGATGTTCGCATTACTGGTTTACAGTACAAAGATAAGATTGTTTTGCTTTAAGTGCAGCTTACAAAAAGTGACAAGAATTCTGCATTTCTGGCAAGACCAACATGTATTATTCTGTAATTGCTGAAAATGTTCTTCGCCTGAAAAATCTGGTAAGCTGCAGTATATTAAGTTTTTTGTTTTGTTTTGGGGTTTCATGATCATTTAAACCTTGCATTCCACAAAAGTACTCACATCATTTCCTCTGTGAAGCCTGGTACTGGGCAAACCTTTGTATGCACATCTTATCTGGTACCATCTTAATTGTGAGGGGCATTGCATGGGCAGGGTTTAATGTCTTCCCTCCTAGTAAGAAATCTTTTCTCAAGTAAATTCTGCCCTGTCTAAATTTTTCACAATTACAGCTACCTGTTTCGTATTTTAGAATTGTTTTATGCAGGATAAGTAATATCAGTGTAATTGTTAATGACATTTTCCTCCACAGTACAATACTGTACTAAAGTCTTCTTTTGTTGTATTCTTCAGAAATTCAAGAATATGCGAGAATGATTGGGATCAATCCAGACACAGAAACTGAGCTTATGTGGTTGGCTCGGGAGGGCATTGTTGCTCCCTTACCACCAGACTGGAAGCCTTGGTAAGCAAACATCTACAAAATTCCAAGTTAATATGATTGTCATTACAGTAGCAAAAAGGTTCCCCCTGCTCCTTTGTCACATTGATGCTGATTTTGGTATTCCGTATGAAGTTTGTTTGTTGCACACTGAGGTTCATGATCTGTTTGTTTTATATAGTGTACTCCTAAACTTGAGGGGTTTCTTGTGAAGTCTGAATGCTCCTCATAATACATAATTTGGATAAACCCAAGCCTACATCTGGTGAAACAAATGTGTGATTGCTCCATCTGTAACTGCAGAGTTCTATCCATAATGTACAATCCTGTTGATCTGGTAAATCTATTTTGAGTTCAGTTAAACGTTTTAATGACTAATATTAGCTTAACCTAATTGCAATTTCAACCACTTCTAGCCAAGCTTCTATAATAAACTTCTAGTCAACAGATCAGGAAAAGATAACAGTTGGTATTGTTGTATGTTTATGATAAATATGATGGCAGTACGTGTTGGCCTACTCCAGTTGTTTTTAGTAGTCATTTGTGCTTTGGAAAGTGTTTCCCAGGCATT
Source organism: Nanorana parkeri (assembly GCF_000935625.1). Lineage (NCBI taxonomy): Eukaryota > Metazoa > Chordata > Amphibia > Anura > Dicroglossidae > Nanorana > Nanorana parkeri. The sequence continues at coordinate 941,719 of NW_017306876.1, read as the reverse complement.
GTTCAAAATCTTTTATATTTGTAGAAATCTGTTAGCACTGATTGTAACTAAATGAATTCGTGTATGCAAGCTGTGACATTGGGGTGGTTAGCACAAATGGTGAGCACTTAAGGAACAGTCTTGAAGCCGTTTTAAACATAAACAGGACAATCATTTATTTAATTCAGCAACAGAAAACAAAGCTTCAACGATAATACAAGGTCTGCTTGTATTTCAGCAAAACTGAAGGTTTGACAATCTCACCACCCCAGGTTGTTGCACATACTCCTTGTGTCCCAGTCCCTGGACAATAAGGTATTACCTCTCGTGGCACTCTTAAAACACATCCCTCATGTGCCACTGGCTCTCTGTCTCCTCGGCTGTCTTCTAGGTGCCTCCAGCACACACAGCCACCTGGCTCCCCTCTGACGTCTGGGTGGAGTCCTCCTGACTCCTGAACACCTCTGTTCCTCTTCCCAGCTGGAGCCCTGAACACACTCCAGCTCCCTCCTCATGAGGGATGCACACAGGTGCACAATCAGGTGCTGGCTGCCACTAAAGCATAGACCCAGGAATGGAGATTTCATCCCACGCAGAGCTCTAAGAAATCTCCTGGCTCCAGGATCCCAACTATGATCCAGAAAACCTGGAAAGGACTGAGAAGCCAGCTCTTTCCTGGTACAAGCAATTGCTTCCTGGAGCCACTCAGCCCCTCTGGCTGAGAATCCTGGGTGACTTTTAGGCCACTAACACCGTGGTATTGCCACGCAATGCCACAAAGCCTAGAATTACTGTTAGGCAGACAGCTTGTTTCTTTAGGCAGTAGAGACAAAGAGGCAGCTTTTTCCTTTTTATAATTAGCATACATTTAAAGTAGTTCACAATTTTCATGTATAATAGAACTTTAGTGACCATGTTCTTTATATTTATTGGTCTTAATAACAGCACAACCCAGGAGCAGTATACATACATACATACATACATACATATTGTTGTATACATATTGTTGTATACATGTTGTGACAATGAGCCCCAGAAAGCATTGGCTATGGTCTATGATGGCACATACTTACCTCTCAGGTCGTGTCTAGCCTATCTTAGTTTTAGGGGTTTTCTGTTACAGAGAGCATTGCAGTCTCTAGTTTAACTGCCTTTCATACCCACAGTGCTGTATTTGTTATACCCTGGGTGCTTTGTATCTCCTGTTACTTGAGATTGCATGCATTGCTTACATGTTGGATACTTTGTGTCCTTCATACATATTTTACCATGTACTGTTGTGAAAAAGCTATAAAGAACTAATTAACAAAAAACAGGCAGAGCCCAGTGGTTTTGCCGGACCCAGCCCCGGCGTGGGAAGAAACTTTGGGGTGACTGCCCTAAAACAATGCTTGGTGAGTAGACTGCTCTTTTATTTGCTCACTGTAGAAGTGTAGAGCAGAGTGGTACTTTAGGACTACAGTGTTGGTTGCTGGATCTGATGGTGAAGGAGTGGGAACTGATCCACCAATGAGCTGATGGCGAGGGGCACTAAATTGTGGAGGTTTAGGGATTATTTCCCCTTTTGCTCCATTTTAATCAGGTATTGGGTACAGCTTACAAGCTTAAACCTGCGCGTTCTACGCTCGACGAACGCTGTACAAAACGCTCAAACATCTAAATCCCAATGTATTCAATGGGTCTGGTTCACACCTTGGCGTATTTCAGCCCATCATTACGCGCTACAAAACGGCCCACCCCTGAAAAGGTACATGTACTACTTTGGGCCGTTTTTGTTGCGCGTTTCCATTGGGATACAGCCAAGTAACCCTCGGAAACACGCGTTTGTCGCGAGATTTTTTACCGCGAATCGCGGTAAAAAAATTGCGCGACAACCGCGCCACAGACGCGCATATGCACTACGCCCAGGTGTGAACCAGGCCTTAGTCTTATCAGTGATTGATGGCCCTAAAATAATTGCTCTCACAGCGACGGTCGCTTCAATATGTAACATGTGTAGCGCAATTGTCATTTTCGCGCGCTGGCGCATTTGACGCATATTTACGTTTATATGTGCGTAAACGAAGGGGGGGGGAACTTAAACATTGGGGGGGGTTACTTTTTTTATTTGTGACTTTTATTTTTTTTAACTTTTTTTGTTTGTGACTTATTTTTTTTTACTTTTTTTATTTATATAGACTTTTTTTTTACACTTATTGTTATTGCTATTACATAGGGGGATACCATCCCCCTATATAATAGCACAGGTACACTGACAGGTCCTCTTTATGGAGACATTAGGGGTCTCTAGACCCCTAATGTCACCTGGAGACCCCAAAAGAAGCTGATGAAGCACAGATTTGCTTCATCAGCTTCTTCTCTCTGGCAGTAGGAGCCAGATGACTGACAGGTGAATGCGGAAGTGATGTAATACACATCACTTCTGCATTCACAATACAGAGGGAGATCAGCAAGGAGCTGATCTCCCTCCCTCCTCCTCCTGACGCCCTCCCGAGCCAGTCCCAGGCCGCAGATGGGCTAGCGGATCCCGGGATTAAAGGTGAGGGGTCAGGAGGGGGGAGATGGCGGCACTCGCGATTGGGGGGGGGTGCTCCGAAATTCACGCCATACAACCGATTGGCGGCTATAGAGCCGCCGATCGTTTGTATGTGAAAGAGCTGTTAACGGCTGTAGTAACGAGCGGGTCTTTCCTGCCCGTGCTAGCGCGCGAGCAGGAAAAAAATGCCGCCTGGAGACGGCAACCCGCTGATGCGAGTCTGCCGTCCGTCCGTTTTTTCTTAACGGGCGGACGGCAAGAGGTTAAAGAGTCTCCAAATATAAAAAAAATGGCTTAATAACATGAAAAATATGTGACGTTCTCAGTCTGGTAACTAAAAGCCACCTAGTCAAGAAGACAAAAAAAGAATCTATCTTATATGTACAGTGCCATTACTTCATCAGCCACACCGTGAGTGAAACTTTAGGTTGGGATTTGTTGGTATCAAAAAGAAAATGTACAAAAATGTTGAACTGTGTTTTGTTTAAACTGTCTTTTATTGGAGCAATCAAACTATCTGTGTTAGCTAAAGCAAAACCAAAGCTTTGAATGTGATGTACTGAATGTAGAATTTCACTTCACTTTCACCCATATGCACAGCTGAATCTGTAAGCACCAGTATAGTAACTGAGAAAATGATCTCGTACCTTGGAAATCTAACAAGATATGACATCTGATGTTACTTTACATATTGCCTTTTCTGCAGGTGGATTTTTTTTGTTCCTATTAATGCCTATCTTTTTTTAGAATCAAAAGTTTTTGTATATAAGTGTATAAAACACTTATGGAAGAGCATCAACAAAAGAGCTTAGCAAGCAGTATGGTAGTGGATGTTACATACAATATCACTAGCGCATGGGTAGTATAGCACATAGATGTAATGTGCAAGTGATTACATACAGATGATGTGAATCGTCACTCCTGGAAGTGCCAGGTCGTCATGCGGGATATGTAGAGGTGTGGAGACCATAGTAGGGCAACAGGCCCTATGGAAGGGGCAACTCTCTGTAAAGTCGTTGTTTCCGTGACAATCCCACATGTTGATGCTTGACATAAAGAACATCTACAAATAATGTAAATTAAGCTCAAGGGGGAGGGGGCGGGGGGGGGGGCAACTGTAAGGAAATGGTAAAAGAGAGAGAGGAGGAGAAGAGAGCAGGAAAGGGTAAAGAGACCAAGAAGGATGAAGAAAAGAGGAGGGGCTAAAGCCTGAGAAGGCTACCATCAAATGAATGCAACTGTAGGTAGTGGATCCATGGGTGCCACGTTTGTTCAAAACGCGCAACTCTGGATTCTAGACTAGCTGTGATGCGTTCATTAATAAAGGTCTTAATGCTTATTTTTATTTACCTTTTACTATTATTTATTGTTTTACATGAACTCATATGTTTATACTAATCTAGCATTCCTACTTCTTTCAGCCAGGATGTTACAGGCGATATCTATTACTTCAACTTTGCAACTGGCCAGTCCACATGGGACCATCCCATAGATGAGCATTATAGAGAACTTGTTATACAGGAGCGTGACAAGCTGCAGGGTCAAGGTGCGGGAAAGAAGAGGGAGAAAAAGAAAAAAAAAGAAAAGAAAAAAGATAAGAAACCAAAGGATATTCCCAAACCCGTATTGGTAAGCCATGGACTGGCACAGTTACTTGTATAAGGCATACAAGCCAAATTCTAATAAGGAGCTGTCTGTTTCCAGGCTGAATACATGAGGTAATCCTAAAGTTACAGCTCCACAAGAGGCTGTAGAGGGCCGCCATATGTTATAAACTTGCAGTAACCACACAAATCTGCAGTATCATTTTTGAGGTTTAATTGGTGACAGATGTAACTGAAATACCAGCAAAATGATGCTGGGTTTGTTTTTTTTTTTGTTATCGATTTCATTTTATGCCACAGATGTTTTGTAAAAATAGCAACTGCCCTAAACCCACCTGTTGAGTGGGCTCCAGTGCCATCAAGCTGGACTGGCCACACTTGTCCTAAGAACCACTTGCCAGGTCACTTTTAGGGAAAACAGGTTCTCAAAGGAAGCATGAAATTCCACTTTACACTTTAGGTAACCATTTGCAATTTGGATCCCACTTCTGAGGTCACAATGGTTATGGAATGAGATTCTCCACCCTCTTTGATGTTAGTAGCCTACTAAAGTAGAACTATACCTCCTTATTAGGTGCTATCCCATTTTGAAAGTGTCAGATGAGACATGATTCCTACTTAAACCTCTGCAGCAATAAAAGCAGGATCTTAGTTAGGATCTAGCCAGGAATGGGGAGCTGAAACTCTCTCTGAGCTTGGACTTCCTATTGGGCCCCTTTACCTGAGATGGCTAAGTGAATAATAAGATCTAGATTGCCACATCACCTGCAGAACAAATTTCTTATTATTTGCTCATCTTGAGCAAGGACACACATTGCTGGCCATTAATAATATGAAGTGAAAAGGACACTAACATGTCAGTGTTGCTGGAAGACACTTGTACACCTCCAGGCTTACACTATCCGGGTGTATGTGTCCCTCTGCTCTCCTCCTTTGTGTTTTATGCTTCCTTTCATCAGCCAGATTCCCACTTTGTACTGCTTTGCTCTTATCCTGAATTGTCCCCTACTGTAGCTCCTTCTTCTTCTCCATGTATTCTGTTTGCTGATATCCTCAATGAATTTTGTTTTTACACTTCAGTACACACACGTCACACTTTTAGCAAACTGTTTTGCATTAACAACAGGCAATATTGGTTTGCATATTTTGCAATGCATTTTCTTTTCAAGCTGGCTAACTGCTAACTTCAAAGTGATCCCTCTCTGTCCAGTCCCTACTCTACCGGAGAAATGGCAGATACGTGAATGTATGTCAATGTAAAGTGATATGATACAGTTGGAAGAGAGCTGTAGTACCACATCTGATCATTGATGGAAGAAATAAACAGTATATTGTCCATTGAGGGACACAGTTTTGAAGAATTCTGAGACGTACGGTTATGCTGCTTCCTCTAGGAGAAATAATGGACACTAGGCAAACAAATTAAAAGCCTGTCACTTTAGGGACATAACCACTCCCACCTCACAACCGCCAGTTTCGCTTAGTGTCCTAAGGAGAATAGATGTCTCCTTCTCTTCTGCTTTATTATTTTAGTTTATTTTATCTTTTCAACTTCGTGTAGATCAGTGTTTAGCTCTAAGTACCATGAAGGGTCAGACATCTGCCTTGTCGGTCCTTTTTCTACTACATCCTCTTGCTTCTAATTGCTTAACTGATCCTTTTAATTAGGGAGTTACTTGTGTAGCTCCTCCTGTTAGTTCTCCTTTTGAATACAAATCAAATCAACTAAACGTGAGATTGTAGTCTATCATGGGAATGAGCTTGGAGTGTTGGCTACTTTACAACACACACGGGAACCATAACAAAAGTAGTCGCCCTTCGGAAGGAAGGACAATATCAGAACGAATTCAGAGATTTGAGGATCTACAGCCTAGTGATGCACAAATAAGCTACATTTTTGTTAACTTACGTACTTGAATGCATTTTTAAGATTTAAGTTAAGATTTAAGATAGTTTGGTGTCACTTTAAGTGTACTTTTGACAGTTAATTTTTTGTCGAGCTAATGCTTTAGTTGTGGTGGTGCCCGCCCCTCTGTTTGGACTGCTTTTGAACTTCCATATGTCTCAGAATTCTTCAGAGCTGTGTCCCTCAATGGATGATAGAGAAAATAGGATTTTCTTCATAAAGCAACGGACTTTTAATTTGTTTGCCTAGTGTCCATTTCTCCTAAAAGCATTTTGAACACAGACATGTAGGGGCGCATTGGCTACCTGTGCCTTATTTCTGGAGTGCCCTTTCTAAACAGCACTCCTGAAACACATGTCCACCTCCCCAACATTTTTTTAAAAGTTAAGAAGCTGATTAAACGAACCTGTCATAGGCGAAACATGATTGTTGCCATTGTTCACCTCCTCCTGAAAACGGTAGTTGTCTGGCTGTCTCTGGTTTTACTACTGTCTCTGGTTTTAGTTCCATATCCAAAGTAAGTATTCAGCAAGTAAAATCAAACCAGCCAATATTTTTCTTGCTTTGTGCATTTAATGAAGCCTGGGCCTGCATCAGTGGCATAAGATACAAGCCAGGTCTCCCAACCACTACTTAATCTACCTATGCACTTAGAGACATGTTAGGGTCACTATGTGTTTGTGTGTATTAATATATGACACACACACCATATATTCTGACAAGAAAAAAATGGTATGAAAAATTGCAAAATATGGACACATTATATTTTGTAATTTTTACATACCGTTTGTTTCTTACCAGTAATGAATTGTATGTTTTTTTTTCATGACAGTCTCTCGGATCTCCACTTGGGCCTGTGCAGGGACCAATAGGAGGTCTAGCTCCTCTGCGGGCACTGGGTGATTCTACTGGAAGCTCTGGAGTTATGCGAGGATCTCAGGGCAGCAGTACAGGAAGCTCTGGCGAATTTGACAATCTTTTGGGTGGAACATCTGGTGTAAGTAACAACAGAACTATTTATACAAGTGGTGACTTGTCCCATCCTTTGCTACATTATTAAGCTTATGGTGGAATGTTGTAATTATGGACTAAGTCCATACTTACGACATATGTTTCTTTTTTTGTCAATATTGCTATACATTCTTTTAGATGCATTTGTTTTTCTGTATATTCTCTTCTGCAGTATAGAACATTTGCCTTTTATACACAGTTTGCATTTTGAATTAATCTGGAAATCCAGTATGCAATCTGCTGACTATTTCCTTTTACAAAACAAACTGTGAATATCAGAGCTAAATAATTATGTTTAAAATAGAGACAAAGAAAAGAAACCTTGTATTGTTTCTTACACATTTTGCTTTATGTAAGTTCCCTCACCAATGACTCTGCCTAATATGTAAAGGGAACCCCATTTATCTGCAGGACCTGCTAATGAAGGAAGCTAATGGGATCTTCAGGAGGATTTTATGCAGTGTTGGTTGAGCGGACCAATATTTGATCTCCTGCTCGTTTTTTATTGTTGGGTGAGAGTCTGGCCCCTTTTTTGTTTCTTTATTGTAAACCTTTACTCAAAATTAAACTTTTAAAAGTAAACTTCCTGCCCAAGAACAAACATCACAAGATGCCCTGCCATCCATACCATCTGTAGGAGTACCTCCCTGGCATAGGGAGGAATTGGGGTGCAGTAGGTGGATGGCCCAAGCAAGATTGTTTTCATGCACTGGATGTGTGATGCCAGGTAGGGCCGCATAGTAAAGATCTCCATAGCAAGGCTGCAGGCTTAATTTTTTATTTTTTTTCAAGAATACATTTTTATTCGTTTCATTACATGCAATTCCATAAATTGCATAATAATAACAATAGCATCTACATTTAACAGCTATCTCATATCTAAAATTGCTTATTTAATTATAAGTGGGCAAAGATAAAATAGGCTGCAGGCTTAATTATGTAACCAATAAAGTTGGTCTGTAAATGCCAGCTTTTCTAAAAGTGAAATTATTATTCATTTATGTAAATCTACAAAATTCTGTACAGTCTTTGTACTCTTTCTTAAAGGAAAAAAGTGCTTTGCTTTTATTATTATTAAATTATTATTATAGTCATTATTTTTATTACTCATCTTTTTTTACATACCACTAGAAAACAGCATCGTACATCAAGACAGCCACAGGAAGACACTCAGAGGAAAGAGTGAGTCTCACTCTACCTGGTTTGGCAGAGGAGGATGAAAATGGTGATCAAGAAAGTGAAGATCAGGTGAGCATAAGCCAATGGGCTTGACTAAATCGAAGCTCATTGTGTGTTCAGTTTTATTAAATGATACACTAATAAAGGATTTTTGTGTTGTTTATAATTATATATAATCATTATAAAAATGTTTGATCAGATATGGATAAATCACGGTATCCTGGTCACAGTGGTGCATAGAAAATGTGGCTGAATTCATAAATAAATAGTTACTTCGGAAGAATGATTGTGACAGGCTCACCAGTAAAATTGCAGTGCAATGTGTTATATGCACTCCACTTGAAAATATGAATAGTCATTTGTCTTGATTGAAAGAGAGACAACTCCAAACAGTAGAAGAAACAAAATTGAGGAGGAGGAGGAGAGATCCGACTAAGTGTAGTATTTTATCGTGCAAAGCCATAGATACGTAATACGTATCACCAGGAGCGTGATACTTCCATAGGTTGCGAGAAATCCCCTTGTGTATATCGGGCAACCTGAGGTGCAAAAAAGGCGCAGAGGCAATATTTCTGTCACCATGCAGGATGGTCCCTTTCGATGCTCGTCGGGGTTTAGTTCGGATAATCCAAAGCTCGGCAGCTAGAGGGACCCGATTTGTACTAAAGAGGTGAGACAAGAATGTACAAAAAAAACACGTAGGTGCAAGACAGCAGAGGTGCCCAGATGGAAGAAATTAAATGATCATGTTTCTTCAAATTAGACTTTTATTCCATGAAACACACATATAACTATCACAATGCGTTTCGAGGCTCTAAGATGGCCACTTCTTCAGGAGGGTGTGATGAGAAACTTTAAGTAGAGTGGTAGGGTCTCCTGGCGTGTGTGAAGAAATGAAAGAAACACGATCATTTCATTTCTTCCATCTGGGCACCTCTGCTGTCTCGCACCTACGTTTTTTTGGGGCATTCTTGTCTCATCTCTCCATTCGTCCTGATTATCCAGTAAAGTCATGCTGCATTGGCAGTTGTAAATACAATGACCAATACTCTGCAGTACAGCCTAAACATTAGAGACAAGAGGAGCAAAAACCAGGTTTCTGTATGGTGTTTTCTTCCTTCCCTCTTAGTGCTGGATGGAACATAGCTTCCAGGTAGGTAGACTCTGATGTTTCTCTATTTTTTGAAGTATAAAACTGCAATGACAACTCAAAATATGTGCTCGCTGAAAATATAATATACTTTTCCCTTAGGGATGCATCGATACTAGTATCGGTATCGGTGCCGATACAGAGTATTTGGTTGAGTACTCGTAGTACTTGCACAAATGCTCCGATACCTTCCCCGATACCGGAACTTCCGGTCAGAGGAAAATTTCCTCTGACTGGCAGTGCTGTAGGGGAACAGGGAGTGGGTCTCCTGGGCAAATAGAAAGCCGAGTGGCGAGTAATAACCCGCCTCCCTGCTTCCTGATTGGCCAGAAAGCCCTCTCCATGCTGATTGGCTGGGAAGCCGGTGTGCCTGGCCAATTTGCATCGAGCCGGCCGAACAGCCAGATCAATGCAGATTGGCTGGGAAGCCAGCTTTCCAGCGAATCAGGGAGGCAGCTCATTACATGCCGCCCAGCTTCCTGATTGGCCCAGAAGCCGGCTCTGTGGTGTTTGGCTGGGAATCACAATTGCAGGTTCCTGGCCAATCACAATCGAGCCGGCCAAACAATAAGGTGCTGGCTTCCCGGGCAATCGGGAAGCTGGGCAGCATGACATTACATGCCACCCAGCTTCCTGATTGCCTGGGAAGCCGGCTCCATGCCAGCGGAAGCACCGGTATCGGTACTAGGTATCGGCAAGTACCGAAAGCAAAATATCAGTACTTGATACAGAAAAACTGGTATCGGTGCATCCCTACTTTCCCTTTTATATATCAGTTGTAATCAACTGATCACATATGGACTGCTTCCTGTGCTGATAGTGATTTTACAATAGAATAAGTTTCTTCCCAAGAGCCAACCCACTGCTTGAATTTGGGCTGAGTACTCTTGAGAGAAGTACTGAAGCAGGATGTTGTAAAGTTTTTAGGAAGCTATGTACAGCACCCTGCCAGCCCCTCCCACCATCCATGATCTGCCTACATTGCATAGCACAAAGACCTAATGATGTTATCACTGGGTCTAAAATAATGTATGTAATGGAAACAAAAAGAAAGATTTTATTTAATAAATGTATTAGAATGTTGATGAAGAGGGAAAGGAGCAACCAGGGAAGGCAAAATATAAGCAAATTGAACTCCAGCTTTAAAAAACAATCAATACAAACTTGTAGTATTTAATAAACTACATAATTCACCTAAATTAAACAAAATCTAAACAGTTTACTACAGTGTGATTTGTTAAAAAAAAACCCCAAAAAACTGATATGGTTGCAAAAATGAATGGATCTAATAGATGGTGTAATGCTAGATCAAAACTCTAGATGTCACTTGTGACAAAGTGTGATACCAGAATTTATTTTTCAGTGTCTTAAGCATCATGTGGCACTGTATACAGTTTTTGGTAAAGTGTGGTAGCTTATGATCATACAGTGTGAGTAGAATAGTAAAAGTTGTGTCTATTTCAATGGGTGCAAGCTACTGAGTAGGCTGCAGGTGAGAAGCATTATTGAAGGGGGGTGCATGCAGCCTATTGCACATGTTGCACAATATCATAGGTTAATTTGCTAAATTATAGGTAGGCACCATCTGGAATACTAGGATAAAGAGAGAGGTACAACTAAGGGTAGAATGGACTAACCTGTATGTGGGTACAACCTGCAACACTAGGATAAAGAGAGAGGTACAACTAAGGGTAGAATGGACTAACCTGTATGTGGGTACAACCTGGAACACTAGGATAAAGAGAGAGGTACAACTAAGGGTAGAATGGACTAACTTGTATGTGGGTACAACCTGGAACACTAGGATAAAGAGAGAGGTAAAACTAAGGGTAGAATGGACTACCTTGTATGTGGGTACAACCTGCAACACTAGGATAAAGTGATGTACAGATATAGTAGAATGCCACAGTAGACTGCAGTGGACAAAATTTGACCAGTTTCATAAGATGCATCAATGTAGATTTTGCTGCTAAGGTGGAAAGCAAGTAGGGCAAAATACATAAAAGCAAAAGACTCACCACTCCAATTCAACCAGACTGCAGATCAATACAGACATTGGGTGCAGGCTGCAGTGTGCTCCCACTTGTCAAACAATATCTCTCCAATCAGCCGCACGAACCCGAGGTCCATAAAAATCCAACTTCATTGTTGTAAATTCCATGCAAAGTTCAAAATGCAAGGTATACTCCACCATAGTATCTCTCACATGTTTCACCACCTGGGCTTAATCATAACGTATGATTAAGCCCAGGTGGTGAAACGCATGAGAGGGCCTGGAGTGGGAGAGATACTATGGTGGAGTATACCTTGTATTTTGAACTTTGCATGGAATTTACAACAATAAAGTTGGATTTTTATGGACCTCGGTTTTTTGCGGCTGATTGGGCAGATAGTGTCAAACACATATGATTTGTAATGTGGTATTTTGTATCTTGCAAAACATCTGGCTTCTGACTTTTGGCCATAGCTATCTATAGCGGGCCTTTTTGAGGAATTCTGTGTTGGTACCAACAACTACATTACCATTTTTTTTTCTTCCCCTGTAGAGCCCACGGGGGTCTGCTCGTCTTCTTAAAAACTTGCATATGGACATCGGATCTCTGGGAGGCGGCTTTGAATATGAGGTAAGAAAATGTTTTTCGTCTTGTTTTAATATGGCCCTTACTTATAGCTTTTGGAACATAGTATTATGACTAATCTTAGTGTCTTTGTTCGGACCATGTAAGTAAAGTAAGTGTCTCATAAAGAAGGCCATGGAGATATATTTTTTTCCATATAATTCTTAGTATTCCGAACACCAGTGTTAACACACAAATGGTTACCCATAGACTAGCGTTCTTTCCATAGGGGTTTACAGTCTTCTTTAAGTTATTACGAGTATGTCTAACAAGGATCCTTATTGGGCATAATACAGATTTATTTTGTCTGGCTAGTCATCCCTGTACCATACTTATCAGCCTTAACATTATGACCACCCACCTAATATTGAGTAGGTGTCATGATCCAGAGCACCCCCAGGTGGCGCTGGAGCCAGGTCCTGCAGTTCCTGTGCTCGCCTGCGGGTGTCTCCAGCAGCCAGGGACTGTAAGGAACCTGCAGCTCCGGTACTCACCTGCGGGTGTGCCCCAGCTGTGACTGATCATCCCATCACCTGGTGCTTCCTGGGAGGGTATTTAGGCCCTACCTGCAGTCAGGAAGCTGGCTCAGTATTGCGTCGCCTGCACTTGACTGATTCCCATAAACCTGAACCCTGCTTCCTATCTGCAGACCTGTCACCGACCCGGCTTGTTACCCGACCACTCTCTTGGATCCCGTTCATGTACCGTGCTGCTGCCCTCCTGTTAACGACCCGGCTTGTACCTGACCACTCTTCTTTTATCCTGAGGCCTGCCATATATCTGCAGGCCTGTTACCCCTCCTTGTTGCTTCCCCCTGGCTGTAGGTGTGTGTTTGTCCCAACGGTGGGTTTATTACTTCACTGCTAAACCTGTGGGGGGTTGAGGGGGTTTGTAGTTTTGTTGTTGTGTAGCAAATAAACTGTGTGCATAGAACCCTATCCTGTGTGGGCATATTAATTTGGTCATCCTGCGTGGGTACCTGCATGTGGTGTGAGGACGCCTGTGCACAGAACCCTGACAGTAGGTCCCCTTTTGCTGCCAAAACAGCCCTGACCTGTCGAGGCATGGGCTCTACTAGACCTCTGAAGGTATGCAGTGGTATCTGGAACCAAGCTTTCATTAGCAGATTCTTTAAGCCCTGTAAATTGTGAGGTGGGGCATCCATGGATTGGGCTTGTTTTTCCAGCACACCCCACAGATGCTTGATTACATTGAAATCCTGAGAATTTGGAGGCCAAGTCAACACCTCAAACTCGTTATGTTCTTCAAACCATTCTTCAACCATTTTTGCAGTGTGGCAGTGCACATTATCCTGCTGAAAGGGTATACTTGGGCAGCAACAATGTTTTTAGGTAGGTGGTATGTGTCGAAGTAACATCCACATGAATGGCAGGACCCAAGCTTTCCAAGCAGAACATTATCCAAAGCATCATAATGCCTCCTCCGGCTTGCTCTCTTCATATAGTACATCTTGGTGCAAAGTTGCAGAAAGATGTGCTCATCAGTGTGCTGCATGTCTTTTCACTCTCCAGCAGTGACGTGCGGTACCTCTTGCTCGGGTTGAGGCATTCCCCAGCCCTGCCCCTGCCGAATGATGCCCCGCCCCTTGTCGGTCGAAGCCCCGCTGGACGAAGCCCCACCCCCAACCCGTCCCCAAGCTGGTGTAAAGGATGAAGGGAGGAGACAGGGAGGAGCTTCACTGTCCCTCACTTGCGCCTTACTGCTAAGGCTCCGTGACAGGTTACACAGCGGGGAGGATTTTCCTGCTGTGTAACCTGTTAGATGCCGATGTAAATGGAGAAAAGGCTGTCAGCTTCAGACATGAAGCTGACAGCTTTTCCCTCCATAATTCTAGGTGATGCTCTGCCTCACCTGCCTCCCCTGACCGCACGTCCCTGTTCTCCAGTCACAGGCTGGGTAAGGGACCTGACCTGTAAGAGTAACTTAGCTGCAGCAGATAAAGATTATGTCTCCTACCCTGCCAGACAGGGCTGTGTAAATCTCGGGACTGGATAGACAGAATAACAAATCCTTTGTCAGTTAAAACGGCTCCGGTTTGTGTATCTCATCTGTGTATGTGGCTGTTTACCTAAAGTTCAACTTTAAATGTAGGTAGAAGCCACCTTGTAGCACATTGGAACACAAGCTTTATAATGTTAGTTGACGTTTTTGTTTTTCTTTAGTTGAGATAAGTTGGAAGATTAAGCAAGTAGCTGGTTTGTACAATAAGCATGTTTAGAAAAGGCATGGGGGATCTGTTTCTATGTATTACCCAGGAAAGTGAACAGAAAGAGGAATCTGCTGCACTGAGCTGCACAGAAGAGGGCACGGAGCCAGAGCTGCAAAACCTTGGAAAATCAGAGGATGAAGAGGAGAGCCAGAAAGAGGTGCCACTGGGCATGATACAACTCAGTAGTGACGACATGTACCTCCCGCATGTGTGTGATCCTTACTTTGACCATCACTGCTTTTGTATACTCCCCTGACTTTCCCAGTAGTGTTATGATGCTCTGTGTTCATTAGAATGCCAGCACATATTGTCTTTTATCTAAACCAATTTGACATATATTAGTGCTTGTGGAGGACTGGTATCTGTATGAATGTGATTTATACTGATTAGCATCACATTGTTCTATTAAGTAGTATATTAACAGTAGTATAATACGTGATTATTGGAGCAGCAAGACATCAGAGATAAATTCCAAACTTTGAGTACAGTAGCAATTTTTTGGTTGCAGCTAATCATTATAGCATTCATATATCACAATGCCAGATGTTTGCTGTGAACGGTCAACTTTCTGTCAAGATGAAGTTTAAGGCCTTGTTCTCTCTGGGCGAGTTCCTCCGGCAGGAACCTATGGATTTCTGTGTCAGGAAAACCAGATGTTTCGATGCAGCCTCTGTGCCAATTCAAGTTAATGAAGGGGTGACTGCGACCGCATCTGTAAACAGCGGTCCTCATGTAATCGTATATTATACGATTACATGCGTTTTGGAATAGATCACTAACGCTGGACACATCTATTCTGCGACCAATGACAGTGATCTGTTTCAAACCCCACTTAATCGTATCCTATACTGTCACCCCATCATTAACTGGAATGGGCACTGTGTCTGCATCTAAATAGGGACGCCGGCATTCCTTCTGCAGGAATTGTTAGGTTCCTGCTGCAGGAATGCCAGAACGTCCAGTGTGAACAAGGCCTCAATTTTATGTTTGTGTTCAAATTTGTCTGTTATGTTAAGAGCTTTGTTATCTCTTCACTTGCTGAGCATTTGTATAGTAGTGTTGTAACCTGGAGAAATATCATCATCAATTTCTCTAGAGGAGATTGATGGGGAGTGGGAAAGTGCATCCATCTTCCGTTTCCGCTGCTCTTTCATCACAAGCTGGCCAAGACTCCAGTGTGGGCATTGATGAGACTTCCCAGGCTGGAGAGTGTGAGCTGGTGCACGGTGGTTCTCCAGCTGAAATGCCTGCACAGAAACAAGAGCCTGTGCCTGGTTCCCCTGACAGAGAGACTAAGGACGGAGAAGCATCTGAAAACTCTGCATCTTCCATGGCTGGAGAGCTGGGTTCTAGTGCCAGAGATTGCATCCTGGAACAAGATGAGCGAGATGTAGGAAAAATTCCCATCCTTGTACCACTAGCTTCGTTTTTCATAGATCTTATCCATAGTTCCTACTATGCTACTATGTAGCTAGTTTAGTTCTCCTGAAAATATACATTGTCTGTACTGTATATTCAAGTAGCCAGTTTTCTGTTATTAGTGGCATAGAATAAGCCTGTAGAGTCTGTAATTGCTATGTTGGTTTTCTACTAGCTGTAGTAAAAAAAACACAATTTTTTTAAAATAAATCTCGAATCTTTGTTGTACTGTGTGTATTTTAGAAGTGTGCAGCAATCTTAGCATGAAATAACTCATGCAGTTTGCTGCGTGCAGGATAAGGTGTTTCATTTTCTAAGGCAAAAAATAAACTGTAAAATGTTTGCAGACTTTGCTTACGGCCCGAGTCTCAGTGATGTAAAAGATATATATGCTAAATTTCAAGAAGATTGGATAATATTTAGAGGTTGCACACTTTGATCTGTTTTGTAAAAGTAGGCAAAAAATAAGATTTTTCAATGTTAATTACTTTTATTGGGAAAACTAAAAATCACAAACTTAAAATCCTATTAAAACTATACATTAAGATTAATAGGTAATATGATAGGCAAAACATGTGTTATATTAATCAACTTTGAACGATGCAATCCCTTGTTTTGTTCGCTTGGTGACGACTTTTCTGTGATGCTCGACTACCCTCAACAAGAATTGTTTTTGTTGTTCATCCCTGACCGATTCATTATACTTTTTTATCAGAGCAATTCCTCTTTCTGCGGTATCATTGACAACCTTAAGAGCGTTCACATGGCTTCTTAGAGAATCACTGCAGTATTCTGTCACGTCGTGGATCACAAACAATTCAAAGAACGTCTTTGTTTTATTAGTAACAAAATGGCTCAGGTCTTTTCCTTCAAAAACCATGTTTTTACCCTCTAATCGTTTCACTTCCTTTTTTCTTTGCATTTTTGGTTTCTAAATTTTTAGTCCTATTTTCCTTAACAACCTGAGTAATACGTTCATCCAAAAAAGCCAATCCTACGTTTGTTTCTGACAGATACCAAAGGTGTCTCTTAGCAACTGTGAGATCACATTTTTTGACGTCTGCATCTGGGTAAGTGCGGAGAAGCTGTAGCATATCCAAATCATTCTTTGGAGCCCATCGACTTACAATTGCCTCATGCCAAAAGCGAACATATATGAGGCTGACAAAATGTGCAACCCGTTTCATTCCTTCCAATTGTCGTTGAGGAATATTCAACAGTTTAGTGAAGAGGACAATTTTAAGTGCATATATTGCCTTTGCCATCCACCTTGCTTGATGCAGTGCCCATGGGATTCTGAAACTGAAGTCGTTTTTAGACCAACCTCCTAGGTACAGGAGTGAGAGTTGTAATAACTCTTTGTAGTCTTCTCTTGGATGACTTCTGTCTTTTAGGACATTTTGGATGTAGTTAACCATTTTCACTCGTTGTTCTTCTGAGTGAGAGGTGTAATAGCTTTTTGTAGTCTTCTCTTGGATGACTTCTGTCTTTTAGGACATTTTGGATGTAGTTAACCATTTTCACTCGTTGTTCTTCTAGAATGCCTTGAACGGGACTTTCTTCATCCAGAATCCAGACCATTAGTGTAAAGCACTTCAATGTTAGAAATGTCACTAGTTTGTGATAAAAGTGATCAATGTGTGCAACCCCTAAATATTATCCAATCTTCTTGAGTGCTGGGTCCCACCCATAGCTCTGCTTCCTGGCCATGTCCAGCACAGTGATAATATCAGTGCTACTCTCCCAAGGTAATGTGCTGGCTTATTAAGGCATTGGTGCACACAAGCAGGATTTACAGGATCCTTTCTGGCTATTCAGGAATCTATTTTAATAAGGAGTTTGTGTCCTGAGTTCTGCTTTTAACAATGTTTTGTAGTGTATATAGTATATATTGAAGTGTAGTATGTGTTTGTGTGTGTGTGTATATGTATATATATATATATATATATATATATATAT
>NW_017306876.1:913953-923685 GCF_000935625.1 Nanorana parkeri | reverse complement strand
AAAACATGTGTTATATTAATCAACTTTGAACGATGCAATCCCTTGTTTTGTTCGCTTGGTGACGACTTTTCTGTGATGCTCGACTACCCTCAACAAGAATTGTTTTTGTTGTTCATCCCTGACCGATTCATTATACTTTTTTATCAGAGCAATTCCTCTTTCTGCGGTATCATTGACAACCTTAAGAGCGTTCACATGGCTTCTTAGAGAATCACTGCAGTATTCTGTCACGTCGTGGATCACAAACAATTCAAAGAACGTCTTTGTTTTATTAGTAACAAAATGGCTCAGGTCTTTTCCTTCAAAAACCATGTTTTTACCCTCTAATCGTTTCACTTCCTTTTTTCTTTGCATTTTTGGTTTCTAAATTTTTAGTCCTATTTTCCTTAACAACCTGAGTAATACGTTCATCCAAAAAAGCCAATCCTACGTTTGTTTCTGACAGATACCAAAGGTGTCTCTTAGCAACTGTGAGATCACATTTTTTGACGTCTGCATCTGGGTAAGTGCGGAGAAGCTGTAGCATATCCAAATCATTCTTTGGAGCCCATCGACTTACAATTGCCTCATGCCAAAAGCGAACATATATGAGGCTGACAAAATGTGCAACCCGTTTCATTCCTTCCAATTGTCGTTGAGGAATATTCAACAGTTTAGTGAAGAGGACAATTTTAAGTGCATATATTGCCTTTGCCATCCACCTTGCTTGATGCAGTGCCCATGGGATTCTGAAACTGAAGTCGTTTTTAGACCAACCTCCTAGGTACAGGAGTGAGAGTTGTAATAACTCTTTGTAGTCTTCTCTTGGATGACTTCTGTCTTTTAGGACATTTTGGATGTAGTTAACCATTTTCACTCGTTGTTCTTCTAGAATGCCTTGAACGGGACTTTCTTCATCCAGAATCCAGACCATTAGTGTAAAGCACTTCAATGTTAGAAATGTCACTAGTTTGTGATAAAAGTGATCAATGTGTGCAACCCCTAAATATTATCCAATCTTCTTGAGTGCTGGGTCCCACCCATAGCTCTGCTTCCTGGCCATGTCCAGCACAGTGATAATATCAGTGCTACTCTCCCAAGGTAATGTGCTGGCTTATTAAGGCATTGGTGCACACAAGCAGGATTTACAGGATCCTTTCTGGCTATTCAGGAATCTATTTTAATAAGGAGTTTGTGTCCTGAGTTCTGCTTTTAACAATGTTTTGTAGTGTATATAGTATATATTGAAGTGTAGTATGTGTTTGTGTGTGTGTGTATATGTATATATATATATATATATATATGCATATATATGCATATAGTATATATAATTTGTTCTGTGTTAAGCTGCACCACACAGGTTTTTATCTTAATGAGAAAATGGCCATCAAGAGACAACTCTAATGTATGATACAGGATTATAGTATTTTAGAAATTAGGGAGAAATAAAAATATTTTTTATACAAAAATATTTGATGGAGGCTAGTGGGCTATTATAGAGAAAACGTATTCCTGCACTTTTCTTCTATCATGTACTACACATTTTATTTCTTTTATTGCAGGAGTCTGACGCTAGCGAAGGTATAAAAGATGTTCCTAAGTCTAACCATGGAACCACGGTAAGCAGGAAACTGCGCAAAAGAGTTGCCTGTTTGTATATCAATTAGATTTTATGTGGCGTATTATGTGGCTCTTTCATCTGTCTGTTAACTGGAAGAGCCGGTTTAGCTCTCTTAAAATCTGCTTGTTGCTACCATGCATTGTCTTTTACAAATCAAGCTGTGGGTTTTTGCTTGCTTTGCATGTTGCCATCACTGAAGTTTATAGGCACACAACCTTTACCACCCTAAGCAACATTCCTTGGCTAGGATCACCTCTTTCACACATAACATTTCCTTGTTTAACCTGGTTCTAATATGGCTTAGAATATTGTTCTGATGTGTAGCGTGTATATTCTGACAATGTGCAGGCATGTAAGAGATTACTTTATTTCTACTGATGATTAAGAAAATGGGAGAACTTTTATCTATACAGGAAAAAAAATCTGCCTTTCTGCCACTATAGCCACAAGGCCTACTGTGTCAACTATTAAATCCAGTTCCAGCAACAAAATATCCAAAGATGGGGCTTTTAAGGTGTTAGAAAAATACTAGAATAAAATGCTAAAACACCTGAAAAAATCCTAGAACAGCTAGGATATAAAATAACTGCCCCCTATTGAGTAATAATTGCTTATTACCTCCCTGGACTACATCGATACAGTACATTCATACATAGCTTAGTAGATTACTTGGGTTTCAGTGTTCTCATGGCAATTAAATGCATATATTCTCACATCATAGTTTGCTTCCTTTGGTCTTGATGGGTCCAGTCTTCTACGTGTTTTGCCAAAGCTTCCTTAGGAAGATAGGAGACAGCCTACAATATGTCATATAATAAACTTGACATCTTAGCTGATAAACATATAAATTATTAATATTAAACACCCATAACAAAACATTATAGATAAAAATAAATGATTAACTACCATTCTCTGGGAATCTTACGATGAGAAAACCACAAATCAGGAGGATGTCCCTCATCACCCAGGAAACATAGGGAAAAGGGAGCATATGAAGATGACGAGGCAGGAGAAACCTGGTAACCTTCCATGAATACCTATATCAATAACGCAACTAAATCATGTAACTCTACATCCCACATCAGTCAGGAAATGCCCAAATGACTACTACACTATACACCCACATTGGAGAGACATTATTCCATAAATCTACATAATCAAAGCAATACTATGACAAAACATGATCGAAGCTTCAGTGATTAAATATCAAGTTTTTATATATAAATACATTATCAAATCAATAAATAAATATATACATATAATAAACAATTCATCAAGACTTCAATAGATACCAATTGTAACATGTGTCACCTAGGTTATATATTGCTCTAAATCTTGTTGCTAATGTTCATGGGGATAGCTTCTACTCCTCTCTATTCAAGCTGTCACACTTAGTATTCAATCTAGCATCTGATCATCAAGCTACTTAGAAAAATACACCACTGAAACGGATCAAAAAACAGATTAAAAAAAAACAAGACCAGTAGATATATACCTTTGAAAATATTAAGCAAATTGTTGGGATCTTTCAAAGCTCCTCCAGCTCGAGTCATCTGTGTCTCCTCTATCCCACGAACATCCACGCCACACCCTAGCACACTGACTATAAACTCCCAGCATGTGATGTGTGTGGCCAGGGTGGGCCTGTGGTCTGCACATGTGCCCTAACAATACAGTGCATTCATATTGGAGGTTTCCCGCCAAACCGCGGGGCCCTTCCCTTCCTGGCTACTCCGACCCAACAGGTGGCGCCAACAGCAACAGTGCTCACCCCCATATTCCTACCCATTGTGGGACAAACCTACGTCCTCCATCACGGCAGGATGGCAGAAAGTTCTAGTAAATCCAGCTCTGCATTTTCTTTTGTGTTCCCTGTTAGCAGCAACATTGTTCTTGGCCATTGGGTGACTAAAGGCAGGCTGCCACCTTATGCGTCTGCCACTCATGAGGCAGTGGCTTAGCATTGCCAGTCTGCAATAGGAAGTGCTGTTACTGCTAGTATCTCCAGTTAAGAAACTTTGCAGCAGTTTCACAAAAATATTTGCTTAAGAATACTGTATACAATGTGGCATGATGCCAAACACACTGAAAATGGATTTGGAGTTTACATACTCCTTTTTAAAGGGTAACTCTGCTTTCCCAGGTGAATTTGGGAAAAAGGAATTACCCTCTCCTATCCGATACCCTTTTTTGGAATTACCCTTTATCTATATCAAAATCCTAAAGCTCCGCCTAAGTGTCCCTACCATATATAAGGTTCCTAACACAAAAGCACCCAAAATGCCCCCCACTGCCAGAATATCTTAGCACTTAACCCAATCTTTCAAATGAACCTATAACGTTTAGCCTTCTCCTAAAACTAAAACCCTAACCTAACCCTAAACTAAACGTGAGATTGTAGTCCATCATGGGAGCGAGCTTGGAGCAGTTGCTTCTTTACAACATACACATGGACCATGGGGAACAAAAGTAGCCACCCTCCAGAAGGAAGGACAGTGTCAGCACCAATTCAGAGATGATTTGAGGATCTACAGCCGAGTGATATAAGATAAATTTCTGTTAATACTGTAGTTGGCATACTTTAATGCATTTTCAAGATTTAAAAGAGAACTATGGGGTAAGTGTTTTTCTGCTCTTCTCTTAAGGGTCACGGGAGGACATATACTAGCGTCCTCCCATGACCCAAAGCTCAGTATATCGCGAGCTACAGCTCACGGTATACTGAGACCACCGCAGGCGGGACGAATCCCGACATTACTGTCGAGATCCACCCAGCTGCGTGAGTGACAGCGGGCTCTGCCTATCTAGAAGCAAAGTCTGCTGTGCCCGCCCCGTCCCCCGTCCATTCCGCCAGTCAGCGCTGGAGGGGAGAATCCCTGCAGGGAGCCGTGACTGACGGTCACTGCTCTCTGCAGGGAGATGATCGAGAAGTGAGCAAGCAACAGTATGTGTTCGCTCACTTCCTGACCTATTGACAATTAAACTGTCACACGTCGGCTCGAACTATGAGGATGAGTGATTTTCACTCACCTCGTAGTTCTCCTTTTAACTCCTGAGTTTAGTGTCACTTTATTCAAATATAAAAATCATGAGAAGTATTGTGATGAACAATCTGTAAATGTTTATGTACAGAAGGGGAATGTAATAATATAGTAGAAGCAGGTTCCATAAGTTTTTTTAGGAAAAAGTATTTTGAAGGAAAAGAATAGAAAGTGTCATCTTCATTTGGCATGCCTATGTCTAAATGGAATAAATTAGTCTTTGAATGTATTCTAACCTTTTTTTTTAACCCTTTTTTTTAAACTCCTTTTTCCCCAGGATTTTCCGTTTGGTGTACAATCCTTTGAAAAGGTTCATGATATTACATCTCTATCTCCTCGACCTGCTAGCCCAAAAGTAAGCGGCACTCTTTTGCCTAGATATTACATATTATGATTTAGGAAATATTTTCGATGGTGACTGGTTAGAGGAAAATATCATCTGTAATGATTTAATCATTAGTACAGTTCAGCTTTAAATCACACATGTATAATCTCATAACACATGCAATACATGTGTATGGTTTGTAGAGGCACTATATGCTTTGCAATCCTTGGTTTCCCATAATATATGTACATTGCTGCTGCTTGGCCAAAGTTTTTTTTTTTTTTATTCCTAGGACTCAGCTGCTTGTTATCTCATGCATGAGAAGGAATGGATACCTGTCCATGTGGGCATAATAGTCATAAATTAGCCACATACTGACAGAAGTGTTACACTGAATATCAAAATAAGCAACAAATTATATCTGGTTGAACAGGAATTAGTTCAGTCAACTAGCCCAGCAGTATTTTATCTCAGAAAAGCTTTTGATTGGCTTACCTAATACCACCAGGAATCTTCCCAATTAGATAAAAAGCAGTATTGTTTAATTGTTTTAGTTCAGTAGTTCTCAACCAGTGATACATGCAGCCCCAAGGAGTACTTCTGCTTCTTCAGGTTTACTTTATTTAACAGCAACAAATTTTAGCAAAAATTAATCTTCTGCAGAGCATATTGGTGCATGCATTATTAATTATTTCCAAACATGAAGGTATCGTTTGTATAATATATACACATTCTTTAGGGGATATGCAGACGGTGCATAAGAGAAATAGAGCAGGAGGTAATTGAAAATAAGTTTGTTGTGTTTTACTTAGTTAGAAAAAAATGTTTTAGACCATTAAATTATTGGAACTACTAAACCTAACCTTAAAAATAATATTCAGTGGATTAACATAAATAATTAGTGAATAGGTCATATAGCGATCTTGATATAATGGCACCTTAAAAATATTCGTAGTATAGTCAAGAAACTATTAATCTATTAATATGTAAATTAAAAAAACAAAAACAGATGCAAAATCTCTGTGATGATTTAGGTAAAATGGAAATTTTATAATTACTTTTTTATTGCTGAGTTTATGAAAACATACATTGGGGTATTAAGTAAGCAGTGTACTGTATGTCTTATGGAAAAACCCTTTAAAATCTAAAGTATTAAAAGTAAATTATACTACAGTTACGGGTTGTAACTGCTATTCTAAGGCCAATTAAAATATCTTAAAGTTAATGTATATTGGTTTTGTATACATTTTCTATAATGACTAGTAAATATAAAATATTTACATATGAATATTTTGTATTCTCATTTCCATCCAGCAGATGGAGCTCTGGAGTCCTTTTCATGTGTTTCTAGGCTAAACAAATGCTGGTTTACAGCACTCAATTGTTGAAGCTCAGCTCTACACACAACCAAGTGACTCACCCCCTTCCTATTCCTCCCCGGCTGCCTGTTTAGAGGTTTCCATGCAAATTTTTAAGCACAGTGAGAGAACTTGACGGCTAACAGCTTGTGTCATGCTCTCTGTTTAGAAAACCCACAAAACTTTGCAACTCCTTTTGTACACCTTGCAATACATGTTTATGTAAAGCAAAGAGTTAAGATGAATAAAAACACAGACTTATAATATATACATATAATACCAAACATAACCTCACAATAAAATGTTCCTAAAGCCATTATTGCTGCAGCTATTATAAAGCCAAATCATGTCATCATACTCCCCTGTTGGCTTATCATAATGTAAAATAAAAAAATTTGGAATCCATTTGCAAGGGAGTAACTCATGTGTTTGCTTTGGGGGAAGGGAAAGAGATGAAGAAATTTGTAGAGTGGTCCTTCAAAGACAAGCAATCTTGATTGAGTTTATGTCAGAATTTAAATATTTGATCTATGTAGTTCATTATCTTCAAGGAGATCTGGATAACACACAAGGTGAGTGACTCACCACAGATCTTGTTGAAGGCTGCAGGGACATGCATCCTGCCGAAGAGTGCTTTTTTACTTTTTGCACTGGTTCTATTTAAATCAGTGATGGATCTTCTTATTATAGTAAGATCTCTGTAGCTAATTAGTCCCAGCAAGTCTTTGTGAAAGAACTAGGTTTTGTGCCTGAGGCTGAGACACAAAACAGGAAGGTAGTAACAGACTGAGGCTGTTACTAACTGTCCAAAGGGAAATGATTTTAAAGCCCCATATGAGGGCACACTTGAGGGGTAACTTATTAGGCTAGGCACATACTCTATAGAGCACTTACCCACCAAAAATCTGATTGCCTCCGTTATAAAAAACCCATAACAAATGGTTCTCTAAACTGTATTTATTTCATACGTCTTTATCGTTTTATTTACTTGTTAAAATAAATCTAATGCAACTTTGTTACTTTTATTTCTACTTAAAAGAATGTGGTATAAGCTGGATTCCCTCTTTTAAAGGTAAGAATGACCACAAATTAAAGTAAATAAGGGTTACCTTTCCTGCAGGAAGCAATAGAAGAAGAGGTAGATGAAGATGTGGAAGAGGAAATCAGTGATGATGACTATATGGAGCCCATTAAAGGACCACTGGATAAGACTCAGAGGTGTGCTGGGTTTGCGGCTTGCATAGTTACAGATGTCTGTCAAATATTTTTTTCTTTTTTCCTAAATCTTTTTCTCACACAGGCAAATTCATCCAGACACAAAGAATGCAAGTGCTACTATAGAACCAAAGTCTGTAGAGGAACCATTTACCTTGTCAGCAGAAATATTCAGAAATGACAGTGAATCTTCACAAAATGCAGAGAAGAATTCTAGGAAGGTGTCTGAAACCTCTAATCATACCGGACCACCAAAACTCTTGGCTGAGCTTCCTAAAGCTTCAGATAACAATTCAAGAATTATTGCTAAGCAGGAGAAAAGTACATTAGAAGAAGAACATAGACAGAAGCTAGAGGATCTGAGAGAAATGTTTAGCAAAGAGGAAGAAGAGAAGAAACATACTCTGCAAGCGCTCCATAACAATAGCATCAGGTATTTCACTAGCTGAATTACTGTCATTTAGAGTTTATATATATTTGTGTGTGTGTGTGTGTATGTATATGTATATGTATATATATCATAGTTTATATAATATTTATTTCTGTTTTTACACAGAGCCTTGGAGGAAAAGCTGCGGAAAGAGTCAGAAGAAGAAGAAGCCAGGATGAGGGATGCACAGAAAAAGAGACTGCTCAAGCTGGAAGAGGAACTTGTTAAAGAGAGAGAACTAGAAGATTTCAAAATCTCCACTAATAGTTTTGTTTGGTTAATTTGCTTCTCCTAGCCCATTTAAGAGAAACTCTAATGATTATTGATCTAATGCATACATGATATATGTTATTCCACTAGAACCAGCACCATCGAGTGTGCAGGACAAGGCACCAATCTCCATGTAATGCTCCAATCACAAAACAATTCCTTTAAAACTTGTCCGCACTACATATATAAACTCAAAACCAGGCTGACCATCCCAACAAATGATATAAAATGAGTAACTGCTATAAAGAAACTAAGCTAAAATACTGTATCTCCAGTTAAGGTCTGACAAAATCAATAAAGTGCTAATTACTACGAAGTCTACTACGGTAGCTAGTCAACAGTTTTAGCTAATGTTGACCATTACATCCTATAAGGCGGGATTTGGGCACCACTCTAAATCCACTTCTAGAAAATGTTTTGTGTGAAATAAAAATCCCTAAAGGTTAAGGTACCAATGCCCATACATGCTATGCTTCAAGATGCAGTATACTGAATATACACTCACTGGCCACTTTATTAGGTACACCTGTTCAACTGCTTGTTAACGCAAATATCTAATCAGCCAATCACATGGCAGCAACTCAATGTATTAAGGCATGTAGACATGGTCAAGACGATCTGCTGAAGTTCAAACTGAGCCTCAAAATGGGGAAGAAAGGTGATCTAAACGACTTTGAATGTGGCATGGTTGCTGGTGGCAGATGGGCTGGTCTGAGTATTTCAGAAAGGGGGTACCCAGATGCAGATGAGCCCCCCACCTGCAGACCCCAACAACCACAGGGCAAAATTTGTGGGGAAGACCCCCCCCCCCCCCCCTCTGCCAGGGCACTGCTTGGATTAAGGGTCTGGTTGGGAATTTTAGGGGGGACCACACTCCTACCAGATCTAAAGGGTCTGGTATAACTTTTGGGGGAAACCACATACATTTATATGTTATTTGTTTTACATCAGGGGTCCCTTCTAACATTCCTCCCAGACCAAAAGTGTCTGGTATGAATTGGGAGGGGACCCACACCGGGTTTTTTTTTGGTTGTGTACACTGACAGTTTGCATTCTGTTCGCTACCTTCCAGGTAGCGAACAGAATGACGAGCCGAATGCTGCTATTCACTCACTCTATGAGAATAAGGGTGAACAGCAGAGAAGGAACTGCCGAACGTTCGCCTCAGCGGATTAAGCTGTTGCATCAGCTGAGGCGAACATATTCGATTCGGCCGAACGCACTGAGGCTGTTCAGCCAAACCAAAGGGAGGTGAAGCGCCCAGAATGCAGCTTATGAATGGCTAAAAATAGCTGTACAGGGCTGCAGTGAATAGCCGAAGAGGCTTCGGCTGCCTTCACTTGAGCTCCGTTATTTATTCGGCTGCCCTTAGCAGCTTAGTGAATAACCCCCTACGTGATACTTGCCATACTTACCTCTATAGCCTATGCAATAGTGCAAGTGAAAATATCATGCCACTGTATGTAACAATCCCTCAGACAATCTGTTGTCCT
>NW_017306876.1:878597-913892 GCF_000935625.1 Nanorana parkeri | reverse complement strand
CACAAAATCCTGTTTGAGGTAAATCTTCATTTATATCAGATGATGCACCTGTATCTAGCATAATTTAGCAACCACATCATTTATATAATTTGCTGTGATGGTCAGCACTGAATATTTTATTTGGCCATGTTGCTTTTTCATTGTTTTTAAGATAACTCGCATTTTGTTAGATTTTTTCAGATTTTGCTAGCGTGCTAGGATTATATAGGTTGGATTGTTTAGATTGTTTAGCAGGACAAAGGAGTCTGCAAAGGCACTTTCTGAGCCTGCAGTGATGTCACAGGAAGTGACGATGCTATGGCTTCTCCACAACCACAGCCCCAACCCTGTAGACAAGCAAGGAAATCTGCTGACATTTTTTTTTTCTAGGTATTAAAGCTGATTTTTTTTTTTATAGAAATGCATAGAATATTCAGTGTATATTCAATAACAGTGTAGGCCAGCATATTGCTGTGCATGTTTGCCAACAGTAGGTCTCGCATCTACTTTAGAACCAAAGTTGACTTTTTTTTCCTAGTTTAAAATCTTTGTCAATTAGGTGTCAAATGGGCTTGAAATCCATATGCTAATGCATGAAACTCTTCCTCCTTTTGATGACTCAAGCAGTATTTTCACATTTTGTAATATCCCTCAGTATGCCAATTTAGCATGTCGCATACAGCAGTCTGATGAATTGTATCCAATGTGATCAAAGTTTTTATGTTCATATTGCTCTGCAAAAACATCAGCACTTGCTAATATTTGTATAAATGGACTTGTTTATATGTTATCAAAAGAGGTCAGTGTTTTGGATTTCATGTATAATAACAAAAGTTGAAGTGATAGTGATATTTAGTGATATTTAAAAGAGAACTATAGGGTAACCTTTTTATCCCATGGTTCTCTTAAGGGTCACGGGAGGACATATTCTAACCTCCTCCAGTGACCCATAGGTCAGTATATAGCGAGCTATTGCTCAATACATATATATAGATCGCCACAGCCGGGACGTATCCCGACAATGCCGTCGAGATCCACCCAGCTGGCTGATTTGACAGCTGGCTTTGCCTATCTAAAGGCAAAGCCAGCTCTGCCCGCCCCCCTCCCCGTCCGTTCCTCCACTCAGCACTGGAGGATCGGAGAGGGGAGGGGGGAATCCCTGCAGGGAGATGATTGGAAAGTGTGCAAGCCACAGTATGGGTTCGCTCACTCCCCGATCTAGAGAGCCGACCTGTGACAGTTTCATTGTCACAGGTCGGCTCGAACCATGAGCTTCAGTAAAAATCACTCCCCTCATAGTTCTCCAAGTATTTTTCTGATATTTTCTAACAGCTGTAGACAATATCTACACTTTTTCCTGAGGTTTTAAAAAAATGATAGCCCAGTGTCAGTAGATGATCTGGTTTGTTTTTACTTGGTTCATTTCCTATTTACTACAGGAAAAAAGAAATGGAAATCAGAGAAGAGCACAGACACAGATTAATAGAAGTAGAGGAGGAACTCTTGCAGGAAAAAAATGACCTCTCTGAAAAACTGAAACTAGAAACGGAAAAACGATTGGAACAAGAGAGAGCTACTATCCTGCGTGAAAGAGAAGTTGTACTTAAAGAGCTGAGAACTAGGCTTGAACAGGAAATTAGGACGGTAAGTGATTTCTCATGTTTGGACTGCAAGTGCATTCTTCTCTCCATTAATTAGATCATCAGTTTTGAAACCAAGTCATTACATCAGAGGATATCAAGTTTAATCTCCCAACCTGCGATCTGTATATAAACGTTCCCCAACACAATGCCCTGTGCTGAGGTTCATTCATAAACGACCCCTGTTTGAGAATTTGTGTGGCCGGACAGTTTAGGTCCCCAGTGATGATTGGAAACCAGTAAGTGTGCTTCCTGAGCATTTGATTATCACACGCGCCCTGACATATGATCGCATGCAGGCTGGAACCGCCACTGAAAAAAAATAAAAGGCCTTTACCCTGCAGATGACCAATGCCACCTTCCAAACTGCTGTGCTGTCTTTTCAATACTGTAATTGTCAGAATCGGTTAAAATTTTAACAAAACAATAAATTAAGAAACAGAAAAAGTAAACTTTTCCCATTTGCCAACTTCTAATCATGAAAAACAGCAAGGTTTTTTGTTGTTGTTGTTAAACTGTGTACCAAATAAAGTCTTATGTGTTCTTAAAAATATATGATCTCTCTCCCTCCATTTCACCTTTTAGAAAGATTATTTGGATGTCATTGAACCGGTTTTTAATTTAAGGAGCATATTGATAAGCTTATTATGATGTGGTATATGACCCCTAATATAAACATATACTTTGCTTGACCAGCTCTCAGTTATGTTTGAAATATTGTAGTCAGATTGGTAATCTATATTTGGTGCCATTGCTCCTTGGCTCTGCGCCTCTGGAAACAAATGTTTTAGCTTTGTTTTCTAGAGTTCTGTCTACAACAATGACCACACTAGGTAATGCTCTCATGGAAGCTCTCAAGAAAACACAACATTTGACATAGCACTTCATATTATCTACAAAATGCTATTAGCAGGTTCACAAAGCACATCGCTGTGCTTTAAAAATGTGCAGTATTGTGCACACCCCAGGTTCTTCATAGGTTCTTCCTGTAGGAATCCCAGAATGCACATTCAATCCCCATGTAAATGTAACCTTAGTCTTATATTTACTTTCCATTCCCTCCCCAAGATCTTCATTGTGCATCCCTATGGTAGCTGCACACCAGCCACTGCTGAAATCATCTTCTGGGTCCTTTTTTGCAGACAATGCTCCCTAAAATGAGGGAAAATTCCACATTCAAGTTGTCACGGGAACAGGTTTTGACCTCCTGCTGTAGTGATAAATAATAAATGTTGGATTTACCCTTACTTTCTGTTCCTGGTAAAGGTTGTTAGTGGGGACAGAAGGCAGGGTGAATCTCCCCAACAAGGGACACCGACAGCTGTAAAACCTGTAGGAAAAGCAACACTGTAGCAACATGTAGGATAATATAGGCGGTAAATCCAGGGGACTGGCTGCTCATAGTTCCAAAGGGACTACCATCATTCCTCAAGCAGATAATATACAGATGAGGAAAGGAAAAACCACAAGCCTCCAGATAGGCATAAATTATGCATAAATAATACTAAACACTTGGGTGTTGTAATATAGTAAGAATATATTGGGGAAAAAAAGTACTTTCCCAGTCCATTGAAACCTAAAAAAGTACATTTTGTCTAGAATTCTTTTTCAAATGTTATTATTATATGTAGTATATATTTTCTGCAGTGCTTTTTTGTTTTCCTGTTGCTGTTCTAATGGCCTGCGTGGACTGTTAATTATGGTTTCATGGTGTTTTTCTGCTAAAGTGAGAATCTAGGCATCATATTGAGTACACAAAAAAGAAGCATCTAGGATCCAGCATTATCTTTGACTGGGCCCCCAATCTGGCAGAAGCCTGTGGCTTACGAATCGAGAGCAGATGTTCACTTCTTTCCTCTAAGGCCTGCTCACATTATAAACCTGCAGTGGATCTGAACAGGCTAAATTCACTGATGATTGTACAGAGATAGGACCTCAGGTGTATTGCTTATGCATTGGCAGTCTACTGCGCATTATTAGACTGGATTCCGTGAAACTACCAGAAAATCTTCCATCACGGCCAAGGGAAATGCATAGTACCCGTGCCAGAGGAAAAAGAATGGCTTCTGTTCTGTGACATAAACATGCAAATCATAAGAAAAACAGTACATTAATAGAAACATAACATAAGCTTAACCTCCAAAATTCATTAATCATTACAACTGCACTAAATTATTATAATACAGGATTTATATAGCACTAAGAGTTTGTGCAGAGCTTTACAAAATAAGGGGTTACAGTAATAATATAATTTAATACAGGAGGGTTAGGAAGGTCCTCCTTGTGAGAGATTACATTCTAAAGGGTGGACATTTTTTATAAACGGCATTAACTCTGAGGGATGACCTAATGGAGAAAGTGAAAATACAGTTTTTAGGTGGAGGCAGGATAGGCTTCCCTCAAGAGATCAGTTTTCAAGAATCAGACAGTAGGAGATAGCTGGACAGATTGGGATAGGGAGTTCTAGAGAAAAGAATAGGCTCTGGAGAAGTCCTGGAGGTGAACATAAGAGGAGGTGATGAGGGAGCTAGAGAATTTATACGGTAGTTGTATGAAATGCATGGCACAAAGGTAATAGCAGCATTTTTAACAGTTATATTAAAAATTGAGTTTGGAGAAGGCAGGAGATGTGAACAATCTAGGACAAAATAGCTGATTTTGAAAAATTCTCCAATTCAGCTCACTTTGCGGTTCAGCTATTTTGTCCTAGATTGTTCCCTTCTCCTGCCTTCTCCAAACTCTTCACCCTTTTATGAATAACCCTGATAGACTAATTTTGGGTGTGATCTTAGGTTCAGAATGATCATAATCAGTGTGCCTCTCCAGATATCTACAGTTAAACCTGTCTGATTTCTTGTTGGTGTCTGCTTACTGATTTTGTTATACTCATGGAATGTAGGCCATTGAGTTAATGGAGAAGAACCATGTGCTGGAACTGGAGCAACTCAAAGCAGCAGCTACAGAGAAACATCAAAAGGTGGGAACAGTATATTATTTATGTTCACATTCTGTTTATTTGTTGTTCTCATTTATAGCGACAATGATGCCATCTTGTTTTGTCGCTGTGTTCCATTAAATGTTGCTATTCTACCAGGTTAATTTGATATGAAACAATTCCTCACTTGTGATTTACCCATAATATTTTTTTTCACAGGAAATGTCTGATCTGCAGGATACCAAACCTTTGGTAGAGGAGGCAGACGTTTCTCAAGCTCCAAGTAATTTATATCTCGCCAATAAAAAAAAGTCTCACATCTTGGATTTTGAAAAAGAGGTAACTACCCTTCTATGTAGTTTGTAATTGAAAACCAGGCCATCATTTTGATATGCTCTCTGAACCAAAATGTTACGAGCTTACATGAAGCTGTGAAGATAAGTGTAAAGAAGAAGGGTAGGGAAAGTAAGCACAACCTTTTTTTTAGTTTTAAGTTGCGAGAACTTTTGATGATAAGCCACACTTATTTCCATTCATTTCAATCCTGTTTGTATGTATAACGGAAGGAAGGTTAATTTGTGGCTTCACCTATTTTGTTTATATGATGCTCGGTGACAGTTGAGCCGATCACGCACACCCTCCCTAGTGCAGCAATAGTTATAGGCAGAAATCTTTGTGAATAAAGTAGGATTTATACCTGACATTTCTAAAATACGCTTAAACTTGTATTACTATATATAAGAAACTAAGTATAATGTCTATCTCTTGTAGTTTGCAAAAAAAGAGAGTTTTTAAATTTGCTCACTTTGTACAACAATCCTACATTTCATTTGCTTTTATATTTGTTGTGGTAGTTAATACAAAAGCAATAGTATATTCATTTATTGATTTATTTAAAAAAATAATAAATCTTATTCACAATTTGTAATGACTTCATTTGTGGCTTAATATCTAGATGAGTGATCTCCTGCTGGAAAAGCGTAATGAGGTACAGAGGGAACATGAAAGGCGATTAGAGCGCATGAAAGAGGAACACAGACAAGAAATGGAAAAAGTGCGGAAGCAATTTGAAGAAGAGGTATATATTGCTCTACAAATGATGTGGTGTTTTTTGCACAGTAGAGCACAGTGCCAGCAGGAAGCTGGTTAAGAAATGCTTTTTTAGATACCTATCCAAATAAGTCCCCTACCAAAGCTGAAGGGACATGTAGGGAGTACTACATTACGTGTAGACTGCCATGTTATTTGCATAGGTATCCAATGGAACATTGTGTTAAGATTTTTTTTGGCATTATTAGGTTTTGTGAAATTACTCTTTTGGCACATGCTGGCCAATCATTTTTCCGATGAGGTCCATCATGCTGAAATTGTACTGCCGACATGTAGGTGTTTAGATTCAGCAAACAATGTCTGACCCAGCTGATGGGACATACATGTACAGGCCTGCCATGTAAAATATTTTATAATTTAAGCATCCATTCTTTATTTGTATTGGATTGCATTGGGGTGTAATTATGCCTCAATAGTTTGTAATTTTTCACATTGCCTGCCTAAAGTGTAAGCCGAGCTGAAAGTTTAATTTTCTAATTGAGGCTAGAGTGAGGGAAGAATTATAGCCTCTGTAAGGTTTTCAGTGCTATCCAAGGCTCCGTTAGAGAATTTTCCCCTCACTGACTTTCACAATGGCAACATTTTATCACATAGAGATGCCTACAGCAATAAAAAGCTGACAGGGGTTCCAGCCTCCCCCTACTCTATTAATAAAAAAAATAATTGTATGTCCTGAAAGTGTGACAATGGCTGCAAATTCATGTCTGTCGTTTGTTCTTTTCTAGGAGCAGACCCAAAGGTCACAGATGCTGGAAAAGTTACAAGAGGAGTTAGGGAAGTTGGGCAGACAGCATGAAAATGAGGTTCAAATCCAACGAAAGGAGCAGGAAAGACATCTGGAAGAGAGGCAGCATAGCTACAAGGAGAAGGTAAAATCAGATTTTGCATTATACCCCCATCCTTAAAAACAAATACGTGTGCAAGGTAGAGACATTGCTCAATGCTATGGATAATGTTGACTTTAATTTTTAAACGTTTACAATTATAACTGACAGTGCTGTGGATAATACTGCAGCTTTCCTTTTTTGCAGTTTTTATACATATGGTATGAAATTTCATTGCACATAGGTCTGACACCGAATATGCAGTAAATATGCAGTGCAAGATCTCGCTTACTTTTGCTCTTGTATGTGTAGGAAAAAATTATAGAAGATTTGGAACAAAACCAAGAAATTAGAAGAAAACAGCTTGTGGTAAAGAAAAGCCAACTAGACCGTGAGGTAAGAAGAGGAAATTAAGTAGCATAGATGGGAAATATGCACATTAATTTAAAGTGGACCTGAACCCACAAACTGGGGATTTGCTATCTTATAAAGAACATCCAGAAATGGTAGTTTTGGCTAAGCAGTACCCTGAAAATGAACCTTATCTCTTATCTCTCTCTCTCTAAAAAAATATCAGTCTACTCCCTGTGCCTTGGTACTCATTGGTACTCCTGTGCCTTGAGCTTCATGTTTGTATATGCACTGTGAGATCATCCACTGCCTCTGTTAGGCTGGCCACCCACTGGTTTAATTTTTGACCGTGTCCTGCTGACTTGGCTAAAATTTGATCAGTATGTGGCCCTGGCAACCAAACACTGGTCAACAAATGTTAATTTCAATTGACTTTTGGCAAAGGAGCCAGTCTTAAAATTCTCGGCTAAATGTTAACTGCATCCTATCAGCTGCTGCTGAAATTTAGGTATTCTGACAGCAGCACCAGGCGTGGGGAATCAAGCATTTTTTTCTCACTCAGCCTGTGAGGCTGAATGAGAAAAAATGCACATTGTATAGCCAGCTTAAGTAAGAAGCTGTGGAGCGAGATTTAGTGATGTCATCACTGTGCTGCTCCCTGTTCTCCATGTTGAGGACCTGTAGTGAAAGGATTTCTCTGCTTAATTCATTCTGTGAATTTGTGTTTTCTGCACCTCTCCTAATGCATCTTGCTTATCCCCCCCACCAGTCCTCAGATCACCATTCTACAGGCGGATCTGAAAATATGAAGCAGAGTT
This sequence comes from Nanorana parkeri, assembly GCF_000935625.1. Lineage (NCBI taxonomy): Eukaryota > Metazoa > Chordata > Amphibia > Anura > Dicroglossidae > Nanorana > Nanorana parkeri. The sequence goes on along the minus strand of NW_017306876.1, from coordinate 906,235 downwards.
CTGATCCCTTATCTAGGAGGCTGACAGTGTAGAACACAGCAGGAAAGCCAGTCAGGCTCCGTTCACACATATTCAGCGCAGTTTTCCGCGTGTTTGTATGCGCTGCATGAAAATGTGCACATTTTAACATATGCGCAGTTTCCACGTGTTTGTGGCTACTACTATAGCCGGAACGTGCGGAAGTCACCCAGAATATCACACTTGTACTTTTTTGTGCAATACGCGATATCGTGTTGTGCATATGACACGCAGGTGTGACCAAGCTACATAAAAATGTGTTTGTTTTTGTGTTTTGCATGTACACACGGAAAACCGCTAATGTGTGAACAGAGCCTTAAGGGGAAAAGATCACCTACAAGAAACCTAAGGGCAATATTGGTGACCAGCCCTTAACCCTCTGCATTCCTTTTTTGGGCAAAGCTTCCACAGTTCAGGCCCTCTTTGAACACATTGGACTGGGAGGAAATTAGGGCAGCCCAGTATAGCTAAAATATATTAATCTTGTGTTCTTACTTCCTGGCAATGGTCTGTTTCATTGGTTCATTTCAGGCCAGTCAAAACATGGGAATACAAAGCATGTTAGAAATGAGGTGCGATGAATACACCTTTCAAGAGAAACCTAGGCGTTCACTACAAACAAACATCCTTTCTATTGTCAGACCATCAATATGCTTTCTGCTTGTTAAAGAAAAAGGGTAGAACATGTTTCTAATAGTTTTTTTTAAATATAACTAAAAATAAAACGAAGAGTATTTGGTTGATTTAGCAGATTTTATTTGTCCGATATACAGGAAGAAACATTAAGAAAAATAAAGCAAGAACTTGCAGAGAAAGAAAAGGAACTAGAAAGAAAGACCGAGGTGAGCAAATGTGTTTAGTGAGTATATATACCTAGATATACATCCAAAACATGGTATCAATTGTTTTATTTTTTTCCCCCTATAAAGAATTTTAATGTGCAGGAAAGTGCATTAAAAGAGCAAATACGCCTAAATGATGTATTAAAACAAACACATAGAGAATTGGAGGTGATGCAAGACCGGAAATCTGAGCTAGAAACCCAAGTGGAGAAACTCCACAGCCTCTACGCTCACCTTCAGGAGACCACAAGGTAACACTCAGGACTCTGCACTGCAGACACTTTCTTTTTGTTGTTTTTGTTGTTTTATTTTTTTAACAAAACTTCAGGCAGATCTAAAAGATCCAAATTCAGTTCTGTATAATGAGAGAACCAGCACAAAGAGCTGCTAAGTTATGCTGCTGTCCTCATGCTCCAGCAAGGCACTCGCTGATATGAAGAGAGAGGAGAGCAAGGCCTGGTTCACACCTGTGCGTTTTGTAGCGCGTTTAACGCTCTACGAACGCTCTACAAAACGCTCAAACATGAAAATCCCATTGTTTTCTATGGGTATGGTTCACACCTTGCCGTATTTCAGCCCGTCTGAACGCGATACAAAGCGGCCTACGCCTGAAAAGGTACATGAGCTTCTTTGCGGCGCTTTTGTCGCGCGTACATAAAAATGTGTTTGTTTTTGTGTTTTGCATGTACACACGGAAAACCGCTAATGTGTGAACAGAGCCTTAAGGGGAAAAGATCACCTACAAGAAACCTAAGGGCAATATTGGTGACCAGCCCTTAACCCTCTGCATTCCTTTTTTGGGCAAAGCTTCCACAGTTCAGGCCCTCTTTGAACACATTGGACTGGGAGGAAATTAGGGCAGCCCAGTATAGCTAAAATATATTAATCTTGTGTTCTTACTTCCTGGCAATGGTCTGTTTCATTGGTTCATTTCAGGCCAGTCAAAACATGGGAATACAAAGCATGTTAGAAATGAGGTGCGATGAATACACCTTTCAAGAGAAACCTAGGCGTTCACTACAAACAAACATCCTTTCTATTGTCAGACCATCAATATGCTTTCTGCTTGTTAAAGAAAAAGGGTAGAACATGTTTCTAATAGTTTTTTTTAAATATAACTAAAAATAAAACGAAGAGTATTTGGTTGATTTAGCAGATTTTATTTGTCCGATATACAGGAAGAAACATTAAGAAAAATAAAGCAAGAACTTGCAGAGAAAGAAAAGGAACTAGAAAGAAAGACCGAGGTGAGCAAATGTGTTTAGTGAGTATATATACCTAGATATACATCCAAAACATGGTATCAATTGTTTTATTTTTTTCCCCCTATAAAGAATTTTAATGTGCAGGAAAGTGCATTAAAAGAGCAAATACGCCTAAATGATGTATTAAAACAAACACATAGAGAATTGGAGGTGATGCAAGACCGGAAATCTGAGCTAGAAACCCAAGTGGAGAAACTCCACAGCCTCTACGCTCACCTTCAGGAGACCACAAGGTAACACTCAGGACTCTGCACTGCAGACACTTTCTTTTTGTTGTTTTTGTTGTTTTATTTTTTTAACAAAACTTCAGGCAGATCTAAAAGATCCAAATTCAGTTCTGTATAATGAGAGAACCAGCACAAAGAGCTGCTAAGTTATGCTGCTGTCCTCATGCTCCAGCAAGGCACTCGCTGATATGAAGAGAGAGGAGAGCAAGGCCTGGTTCACACCTGTGCGTTTTGTAGCGCGTTTAACGCTCTACGAACGCTCTACAAAACGCTCAAACATGAAAATCCCATTGTTTTCTATGGGTATGGTTCACACCTTGCCGTATTTCAGCCCGTCTGAACGCGATACAAAGCGGCCTACGCCTGAAAAGGTACATGAGCTTCTTTGCGGCGCTTTTGTCGCGCGTTTCCATTGGGATACAGCCAAGTAGACCTCGGAAACGCGCGAGCGTTTTTTTTTTTACCGCGAATCGCGGTAAAAACGCCCGCCACGGAGCGCGCGACAAACGCATATTTGATACGCCTAGCTGTGAACAGAGAAAGATGAGATAATCAGTCTGCTGTGTCCCCTTTCACTTGTCAGTCACAGCCTGGTGGAGGAACAAGATCTGTTAGTGTTATGTAACTGCAGTAGAGAAAAATCAGATCTTCTTCCATGCCAGAAAGGTCTATGCTGTGTGACACAGCTATGAAAATCACAGGACTGGATGAACAGAAATGAAAAATCCTTTGGCAGGAAAAGCGATTTCCTTTTATGTATTTTATCTGTGTATTTAGCTGTTTGTCTGGAGATTAGTTTTAATTGCAGAATTATAAAGGCAAAACATGTTTTAGATTTTTGGTGAAGGGGTAGAACCCCTGCCAGGCTTTATTGCCAAGTCCTTGTTAAGAAGAATTACTCTCTCTAATTGTGTCACCAGAAATGAAAGTGGGGATACATCGAACATTTTGAGTTGCCACTAGAACAGGAACAGAGGAGAAATCATCCAGTGGGGCAACTATTCCTATGACAACTATAAGAGGAGAATTCCCTCACATTGGAAAGCTAGCCTCTCACTTCCTGCTGATGCTAGAGGACAGGAATTGAAGAAACATCTCCTAAATGAGATACAGATACACACAAAAAAAAACTGCCGTTTTTTTTAATCTTCCCTTTGTCTACCCAAAATGAAAAAAAAAAAGTGTTGCCTTTTAAATATACTTTAACTCCGAACTGTCCAGACCAAAACCATAAGAAAATGGTCTTGTGTGCACATAATATAAGTATTATATCACAAAATGTTTGTGACATTGTAGCTAAGCAATATAATAATTTCTTCTTAGTGACTTGGAGGGTGAAATAAAAAGCAGACATGAGAAACTGAAAGAGTTGAGCAACGAAGAATTGATGAATAAAATAGATTCGGAACTTCATCTTGAGGATCTGACGAAGATGAACAGCCCCAATCATACCTCTAACATTCCTGTAATTATATCCTTTATTTTTTTATATTATTACACCCTAGCATGTACAGTAGTTTCAGTGTTGGAGGGAGATCAATATGTTTTATTAAATATACACCAAAGTACATCTTCTTCACTGGTTCCCATTCTGAAAACCTCTGCTTGAGATCTCCACTTTTTGAATCTTGGAGTTGGACCCTACATTGCTTTAGGGGCCACAATGATAAAACATGTATTCTGATAACTGTAAGCAGTTAGTACATGAAGTAATAACATCTAGTATATGAATTTCTTTTTTTATTTCACGTGCTAGTTTATTTTTAGTTCCCCACGTTTACATGCAGATCAAACGTGCAACAAAAATGGTGGGACAGAAATAAAGGCAAATTATAATACTGCCAGGGGTGTTTGAGACGTTGCAGCAGCCTTTCTTTTTTATGTATTTTAAGTAAAAATGAACCATTAAACATTGCAAGCATGAAGGTCTTTTTTTATTGCAGACTAGACATACTATGGCTTCTCTGCTTAAAGAGATTTATAACTCCCTGTTCACACTGCTCAGTGTACATTCTTGATATGCCATTGTGCTGTGATAAAGGCTAGGGATGTCTTGATACCGATACTGGGCATTTTTAGGAGTAGAATGCTCCGATACTAAAGGCCCATATCAGCCCTTTCAATTTTTAAAAGGGATCGGCTGCCACTGTCCCACGCTTGTGGGGACCTCGGCAGCCTACTTGGGACCTGGCTGTGGCTGTCCTTGGCAGTGCCTGTCCGGCCCCATATCTCTTTCCCATCCTTCCCGGCGCAGGCACATCCATGGACAGCCCTACACCGAACAAACAGCCCCGAAGCCGGCAGAAGACCAGCACCCAAACGTTCAGCCCAGCGCCCGCCCACATGCAACCTGGTGACATCTGTATGTAACCTGGTGAGACGCAAACATAGCCCTGGTGAGAAACTGCCTTAAAATCATTAGTCTGTATTGTTTTAGAAAAAGTGTCACATGTCTCTTTGAGAAAAAGTATCAGTAATTGGTATTGGCAAGTTCCTGGTCTTAAAAAAATGGTATCAAACATCCTAATAAATTTGCTTTCTGTGCACATGCATTGAAGTTAAGTCATCCCAGGCTGGCCAATAAAAATGGCCAAAGATGCCGAACCCTGAAGAAGCCTGGACAAGATGTCGACGCCAACTAAGGTGGACATTGCATCACTGGAGGGAAGGTGAGTATAGTGGCCTCTATTTCCGCTATAAAGAATGTGAATAAAAGGGTGCCCTGGTAATAGTGTGTACAAACTCTTCTCAATGTAATTTTTGCTCAACCACCTAGTCTGCATAAAAATGTGAAAACAAATATAAATAAAGGAATTCATAGTCTGAATGCTATTATTACATGTGTTGATTGTATGCAGAAATCAGAATAAAATTTTTTTCTCTCTCGCTATAATGGTCCTTTTTAAGGGGAGTTTTGTTTTACCTGTAGTCTTTTAATAGCAAGAACATGATGATATTTTACACCACAGAAGTCATGAATGAGTTTTATAGGTTTAGAACATCGCATGCTGTTGGACAAAGGTGGGCAGGATATATTGCATGCCAGGTCAAAAAAAAAAAAAAAGTGATCTATGTAATGGATGCCCATTTCCCCATTTGTTGTGTCTTTAAAACTGCTACAGAAAAATACCTATTGATCTGCCAGAAATCCAGTCAACTCCTAACATCCTGTTTGAGATGACAACACCTGCTTTTTGCGGTACTGAAATCAGAAACAGTGTTGTCATCCTTGCCTGAGTGATTCTCTGGAGGACTATAGAACACCTCTCAAGGGATAGTTGTTTTATAGAAAGAATGTTGTGGAGAGGGGAGCATACTCTTTAAAACTGCTATTCAAATGCAAACACATGTGTTTGAATGGCAAACGCAGCATTGACAAGAAAAGTCTGCATTTGACCTGCTTTGTCTGCAGTTCAAATGCACCTAAATAGGACATGCTGCAACTAATTTTCTAGATGAAAAAAGTTAATGAACAATAATGTAAATGGTGTTGTTTTATATTAGATGGATATATTCCTAAAGTCATTTTGTCATTATAAGACTCTGAGGCAGCCATTTTAGTCCTCCTCCTGAAAATGCTAGATGCCTGCCTGAGTCAGTGATTTCAGTGGGTAACAGTCATAGTCATTGTATAAGCGTGCTGAAAATGAGTGTCAGAAAAGTGTCAGAACTGCTAATCTCTATACTGGTTCCAGGTCAACACTTTAGACAGTGTTAGAGCCCAGGCATCAGAATGACAGCCAGGGAAGTAGTATACTCAAAGGAGTATTCAGCAATGACATTCTTATTAATCTCTTATGACTGTGTCCTTTTTTTAAATGAAACATTTTTTTAAATCTGAGACCAGTTCTAATAAAGATTTTGTACAACAAAAATGAGATTATATTATATCTAAATTCAGGAACTAAATGCAATATAGCGCAGTTTACCAGTTTACCAGTCCTTGAATGTGGTGGCTGCCTTTTCCCTTTTTAGGTGAAAAGAATACCTGAAGGCTAAAACTGAAATCCCAAACGGTTGTTTGCCTGCCTAGCTATCTTCTGTGAAATACAAGGCAGCCCCCCTTGTTGTAACTCAAATGAGGATGGGGGGAGTGTTTTGTAGTAGTTTTGGGTGGCAACGCTGCTTCTCCATAGCACAGCACAGTACAGTCAGTGAGCATTTTTACTGTAGAGCAGGAAGTGTGTACAATTTTTCGGCTTTAAATGCAGTTTAATGTACTTGTAAACGTAATTGCTATCATTTCCGGTGAGCGTTAACATGTTATTGTAATTTAAAAGGCATTTTTGTTGCCACATTTCATTAAAACATTACTTAGTAATCCTGCTATGAAGGCCTTTGTTCAGGCATTTCGTATTATAGAGTTACAATACTCTGTGCTGGTCTCCCAGTTGTGCTCCTGGGTTGTCACTCTGTCACCAAACTTCCAGTGGAGACTACAAGCGGCTATGCTAGCACACATTACACAGGCATGGTCCACTGTTGTCACCATAGGGAATCCTGGCTGCATAGAGGCTGTAGGAGATGATTTGCAGCACTGAGATCACACACAAAGCTTTAACAAACTATATTCAATGTATTTAGGTTTGAATTCTACTTTTCCCAATTTTTACAGTATCAAACAGACATTCCAAGACCATTCCTGTCTTCTACACCAATTCCAGCAATGCCCTCTGCCGTGGATGAGTAAGTACCACTGTTTACTGGTGTGTTAGTGTTACAATTTTGCTTTTGTGTTCCATTTAAGTTCTGATTTGCACTGCAGTATATTTATAACAAAAGACTTGTCAAATTAATAAAAGGAAAGATGGCTGCCAATCAAGAGTTCCTTCAAATGTTTGTTGTACATGTTTTCTTGTTCATCTGCTAATGGTGACCTTCTTGTGAGAATGAAATAATTTTAATTGGTTTTACAAGTTTAGTTTCTCAGTTAACATCATTACAAAAATAACATTAAAAGAAAGATCAACTGGTTCACCCAATTGTCTTTGAATGAGCTTGTTTGCTTTTTGTATAATCTTATTTTATTAAAGAAGAACTCAGGAAAATGTTTTCTTAACCCTTGCAGTGGGGCTACCTCTGCACTGCGACAGATAAGTGTTAGTTTTTGTGTAGGTGCTAAAATAACAAAGTCATACTGACCCAAAGCTCCAAGCCGGCCAGCTGTCACAGCAGTCAATCCTGCTTGTCTTCTCCCCCACTGCAGCATTGGAATGTTCCTCTGCACCCTCACATCTATACACTGTGTATAGAACATGATGATTTACGGGACCTTAGAGCGCTGCGGAGGAGGGGTAGCGAGGCAGAAGTGACTGGTCTAGGAACAAGTCGGCTTGGAGCAATGGGTGTGTATAATATTTATTTATTTTTAACCTAGACACAAACAAGCAGGTAAAGTGCGGGGTAGCCCCACTGCAAGGGTTATTACATTTTTTTCTGGAGTTCTTCAAGTTTTGAAATGTAAAACATTATAAGAATAGAAAACTTGGGGTACAATCAGTAACATATACATATATTAAAGTTATTACAGCTGTAGATATTCCCATAAATGCTCATCAGTCAACATGAGGACAGTCTCAGAGAGGTGAAGATGATGAGGAGGGAGCTAACATTGTCAATTTCAGTAAAGGAAAGTGTGTGAGACCACCTTTGTATGGTACAGGAAAGGTGAGATTTAGAGTGTACACTTCCTATAGGTACAGGGTATAGTAAGGTTAGGTTTAGTGTAGAGCTGAAATGTGGAAAAGGTGGACTAGGTAAGGGGAGGGGATGTTTGTTTCTATCTTAGGTGCACCTAGGCTCAGCCAACCGTATCCTTCCTGCAGTGTGAGACAAGCAAGCTGTGAATCGCATTGTACTTGCAGTAAGCCCTCTGCAGCTGCTCTTTGCCCATGGTTGCCTTGTTATCCATTCCACAGTGCTATATGGCTGCGAGGCAACTGCCATGGAGGTGCAAGACATCACCAGGCAGCTTTTCCTGCTCCTAGACCCTACTCCTGATGACATTTTTAGTGCAATCCAGGAATCCGCAGCAGGAATGGGCAGAATATTCTTCTGATGATGTCAAAGTCTTGATAGGCTCCTAATAAAGCTAGAAGAATTGAGGGTACCTAGATACTGTTATATGTGCAGTAGTGCTGTGCTGCTTTTCATCAGAAATACTATGCTAAAGATTTCTTATTGTTTTTAACTGAAAGCTTTGTAACATTTACAAGTGGTAATGAATTCCGGCTAGACAGACACACTTTAGGTTCGTTTTAAATACGTAAATGGCAAAAAGTGGCGAGTCAACAATTTGTTATGCTGAAGACTACTTCTGAAACAACCTTTATATTGGTTAAGTGCTGGAAAGGGTACTAAAGAGAGTAACTATAAAATAGCAGCAAAATCCAGATATCATAAAGTTGGTAAGGGGCATCTTTATAGCGCAGGGCAGATACTGCTATCCATTCTGCAGTAGACATTGCAGTGTTAGTCCATACCACAGCTCTGATTTTACTTGCTATGCATTAAATGAAGGCAGTGGACTGGCGCTTGCTGTATCCCACATCCTTCTCTCTGCTTAATGATGTCACAGAGAGAACTCTAATTGGAGTAGAGCCACTCACATGAATTCTGGACGACTGTCGGCTTTACACTGGAAGCAATTCTGGTGGCTGAGCTGCTGCCAGTTGATTTCAACAGGACCCCCTTCCCCCCTCCCCCTCTCCCCCCCCCATGCTCCAGAGTGAGAGCAATAATTGCAGGGCCAACATTCACAGATATCTCTAAACTGTTTTAAAGACTGGTTTATACCGTCAAAAAAGGAGATCCCAGCATAAAGCAAAAACATATCAAACTATACATCAATATATATCACACATTTTTAATCTTACAGGAAAAAACATAATTTAAAAAATACAAACATCTAAAAAGTCTAAAATGCTTCCAACCCCATGCGATTGGGGCTGGTAGAGGTAAGTAACATATGTAGCAGCTGATATATCATTAGTTCCGCAGTAGATCCAGTGCTTGAGATCTCATTGTAACAAAGCAGCTTTTGATGTGTTGCTCCAATGTCTCTTTGTCAGTACACATATATTCAAAGCATTGGGTTTGCACAAGGCTGGAATCAATATTTATCTTTGGAGCAGTGACTTTAAATCAGCATGGATATCCATCAATGGATCTCTAAACTGTTGACCCGTATGGCCTTTGAAAGCGTCGCCTATGGACAATTTGGGTTGCCGCATTTTGTCGCCATTTCACATACAAACGCAATCTTTAACATTGGCGTGTTGGGTATCTGTTTACTCATCGTATCCTCATCTTTTATATTTGACAAAAAAAAGTGTATTATATTGTGTCTTCGAGCACTAGATATTTGGGTTTGATAAAGAGTTGCACTAATATCGTGAGACATACAAATTTGCAACTGCCATCATTTTATTCTACAGCGTCTTTGCTTTCAGAAAATATTTAAAGTTTGGGGGTTTTAAGTAATTTTCAGGCCTAAAATGTGGATTATAACGTGTGCAAAAAAACACAAAAAAGGCCTTGGCAGCGAAAGGGTTAACGGTCAAGCTGTTGCCCTATAGCCAACTCAACAAAATTATGAAAGTCAAGTTCCTTGTTACCCAAGATCATGTTTTAAAATCTTTGGCCTGTCTGAAGCAAGCAAAATGTGAATATCCTTCTGCTTCTGTATGTAGCCAGAAAAGGCAGGCCTTTGGGTGAGCATGCACTCTGGTAACAGAATGTATCAAGGTGAACCACCTTCCATGCTCATCTTTGAACACTTCCCTGCAGTCTTGAGGGCTTGTTCACACCAAATGCAGACCAGATCTGCATGAGTTTCTACACACGCAGTGCAGTGTGTTATACTGCGTTTTTTGCCGCGTTCTTGGGCTTTCAGTGCGTTCCAGTGCGTTTGTTTGCGCTTTTGATGCGTTTGCATGCGTTCCAGAGCAGGTAAAATAGGGCTTGCTGCGTTTTTTTTTAATGCTCTGGAATTGAACGCTGCCGTGTGAACTAGAGCCCAAAATACCATTTGGAATACATTGGACTCAGTTTTGATCCAGTCTGTAACTACTCTGCTCCTGGAACGCGCTTGGTGTGAACAAGCCCTTAAAGGATAATTATGAGGCGAGTGATTTTCACTCAGCCTCATAATCTGAGCCGGCCTGTGACAATGAATCTGTCACAGGTCGGCTCAGTAGATCGGGAAGTGAGCGAACACATACCGTCGCTCGCTCACTTCTCGATCTATCCCTGCAGAGAGCCGTGACTGTCACTCACGGCTCCCTGCAGGGACCCCCCCCTGTCCGATACTCCAGCGCTGACTGGCGAAACGGACGGGGGAGGGGGTGGGCACAGCTGGCTCTGCCTCTGGACAGGCAGAGCCAGCTGTCACTCACGCAGCTGGGTGGATCCAGACAGTATTGTCGGGATCCGTCCCGGCTGCGGCGTCTCCGTATACCGTGAGCTGTAGCTCGCGGTATACTGAGCTTTGGGTCATGGGAGAATGCTAGTTTGTGTTCTCCCGTTACCCTTAGGAGAACTATGGGGAAAAGCCCTGACCCCATAGTTCTCCTTTTAAGGTAGAACATTTTATAGCAGAGATCCATAAAATGTTAAATTTTGTCTCCCTCTTTAGCATCTAAAATAATTGATACTTGATGAATTCTAGTCTTTTTGGTCATTGAACTTGTACCTGTCATGCTTCCATCTTTATCCCACTTAATACATTTTAGTTGGGTTTATGTACCTAATGTTCATGTCAATATTTTTTGTCTTTTAATAGCTTACGTTATTACATCTCCTCCCAAGGAGCATCTATACATAAAGCTAAAGATTTTTTACGGCTCCAGACCCATTCTATGTGCCGACGGCAGACTTTGCTTAAGGCGGCTAAACAACAGTGGCGTCACAACATGCATGAGGGCCAAGATTCAGAGCAAGCTCACCAACTAGAAGGCATCAGGAAGAACTTAGTGGAGGTAATTTTATAAATATTTAACAACTACTAGTTCACAAGGACAGTTCTGACTCCGATTTATGAAATCTAGTGCAGGGGGAAGTGGTGGGGGTGTTGGCCATCATAACATCCCAAGTTTGTTTCCACGTTTCTGTTGCAGTTTAGAAAATGAGACAAAGAATTGGATTGGTTGCTAGAAGTGACTGCTCCATTTGCACTGGTTTTCAGAAATGACTGTGTGGGACATTGTAAATATCCCTGTACAGCATTGGTTAATTCAAACACATCTAGCTAAAATTAACATAATTCTAATCCCCAGTGTATTTGTTTTCTGTTGTCGATTCATCTTCAGTATGTACATGCTGTCACGTAAGCCATCTTTATCTACGTACATAAGTATTTTATACTGACTCAGTTAAGCAGCAGTGCTAGCTGTAGCTGACTTCTTTTGATCTGAAAATATTCCCTATTCTTTACACAGAGTATTAGTCATGCAACCATGTTGTTGCAACTATAAATTGCTCCTTGTCATACAATACTATTAAATCATGTTAGCATTGGTTTATTAGATAACTTATCTTTAACTAGGCCAGTATTTACTAATTTTTGTGTTCAAGTAATTTATTATTTAAAATTAAATGACTTTACTTTCAGCTTCACACGGCAGTTTCTGAAAGACCTGTGTTTAAGGCGATCCTATTTTTTGTCCATGCAATTTACACCTCCCCAGCAACACATGCTTTTCATCCCTCCCTCTCTGTTCCATTGAGACATTGGGAGCAAGGAAAGCAAGCCTTATGTAGGCTCTGTGTTGTTCTATTTAGAGCTTGCAGTGGGTTTTTGAACTGTCTGCCCATCCTCATGTGACAGTACTGGGCCAATCACCAGCACATGCTGCTCCATACTCAGAAGTATCAGGTATTTTCTTCCCTCCAAACTAATTTTGTACTGCTTAGTGGTGGGTGGGGGTGTCACACACACTTCCTCTGTGCCTTTGTTGTGAAATTTGAAGATGACTTGCTCCACGCTACAGGGGTGAATGGGGGCTCATTTTAAAGTGATTTTGCTGCTTGTTGTGAATATGTACAGTACATATTTTAATGTGAATAGACTAGGCACAGGTTCTTTTTAAGGTATCCTTACAGAGTAGAAGACCTAATCCTGCATATGTTGACAACTATGGGTAATAGCGAACCTCATTAAATACACCAGCCGAAAGGAAATCCATCAAAGCTGGTTTCTCCTAGCCATATATTTTGGTTTTCGTGAGATAACACTTGTACTAGGGGGGTAGTAGAACAAACTTTCTTATAGGGTATAATGCACATGTGTGTTTGGTGTCCTCGACACCATTATGCAATTTCAATCTCCTGATATATGACAAACACCTGATATACATGGCCAACTTGACACCTAAGGATGCCTTTACCCCTTTGCGATCTAGATGGCCTAACCAGTTTTCATAAGCGGCTATAAAATGTTATGCAGTGCAAAATTTAAAATGCTTTACATATCCCCATAGCACATATCTTTCAGACACAGAAACTATACAGAGTTCATGGTTTTTCTTTTGTAAAAAAATTTTTTTCACAGATTTACAAATATTTACATAACTTTAACATTACTAGTGCACACAAAACATAATAATTTCAAAATGAATTGTAATGTAAACAATGTGCACTAGCTATGGAGTTACATTCAAAAAGGGATATGCTTATCTAACAGTGAAAAATAAAGATGCAGAACTGTATTCCTAACACTTGATATTTTAACAGCAGTATACAGGACTGCTATAGCATTATATAATATATGTATTCTAATATTGTAAATCATCAGGGATTTTGTGTTTCTAATAATACATTTGTGTGTTATTTTCTACAGTTGGTAAGATGTTGCATGTGCTAGCTTTCAGGGTCTTGCAGTTGCTATATCCTTGCCTCACTCAAAATAGCCACCTAAACTCAGTCAATTAGGCTCAGTAATGTACCTGTATATTTTTCACTCAACAATGAATGAGGTGCTTCATTGTACTGATTTTTAAACCCAGTAAGAACTCTTCTATCAAATGTTATTTAATTTTTAAATGTTATGGTATATATATTTCTCAAGGCTGTTTTCCAGTCTTCGATATACACCAAGCTGGGAAACATACTCTCTATAGATTTGTTTAAAGCATTTGATGTGGCCAAATGGCCCTGCCTCTGGAAAGTCAAAGTTCAGGTTTTGGTCTTAAATTTACTCAATGACTTTGAAACCAATTGAAATAGCAGGAGGCACTAGGAATGGATGCCTGACTTTGCCTCTTTTGTTTGTAAATCCACCAGATCCCATGACTAAAATAATAGTAATATCCCCAATACCAAGGGGCTTACAATTGGAAACTTTGAGGAGAGACTGTCTGGGGACTTGTGTGTTTAGCAGACATTGAAAGACTGTTCCATGCCCTTTTTCCTGTTCGAAATAAGTCTGGCAGTTTTTCATGTTTCATGTGAATTGGCCTCATGTCTTCCCCATTGATCTAAATCCTAAAGAAACTGGTAAGACCAAAATTATAAATCGCACAGAGCATTTGGGAGTGCCCCTCTATCTACCCTGTTTGTTTTTATTTTTCTAGCCTCGCAACTTTGATTTGTCTTTTGGTAGTGTTTAATACATGTATTGCCCTGGAAAGTACAAATGTAACTTTTCATGACGTATTTTGCAATGCTATTACCCATCTAGCTGCCTCTCCTGCCCCTTTCATCCATAAAAGCTTTTTCCTTCTTTTTTTCAAGGAGGATCTTATCAAGTCAACTTTTCTAATTTAAAAAAAAAAATTGCTTGTAAGAAATTTAGTTTACTAGCAGTTACTTTTTCAAATGCTACTATTGAATCGACTGTTTTAAGATGTGATCAAACGAGATGAATCTCCCTTTATTACTCAGTCCTACAAAATACTGAACCATGCCCACTCAATAAGGCATGGTTTCAAAAGCATAAAGATTTTTCTTCAGACGTGGCCTTGAGTAGAAAGAAGTGGTTATAGATACATGGAACATTATTTTATCTAGTGATAATCTCATGCAGCTTGGATTTGTATATTATACAGCAGCTAAACTGTAGCAGATGAAAAACTGAACACTGAGACCTAATTAAATGCTTCAGATATCGGGGGACTTTTTTGCGCTTTTTTGGAGTTAACCATTGGTTTACCCATTCTGACCTAAAGTAATAGACTTTATGTATTCTGCATCCTCTTTACCAAATATTTGTACCCACAGACTTGTATTTTTGGCATTGTTAATGATCCAGTCCAACTTAAAAAGGACAGAATGCTTCTTTAACCACTTCAGGACTGGCATGTTAAACCCCCTTCATTATCAGGCCATTTTTCAGATTTCAGTGCTGTGATAGTTTGACTGAAAATGACTCTGTCACACAACACTGTACATTAATTTGTGTGCTGGGCCCGCACGCACACTAGAGATTCTGGGATGACGTATCGCTACGTCCTCCTGGAACAGTAGGGTTTAGAACTGGCCGTATATGTAATGTGGCCGGTCTGCAAGCAGTTAAATATGTTTGCTCTGTGCTAGAAAAATACCACTTAACACTCCAGCCTTATATTTAGCCATGCACGTTTGTATAGACTCCTCTCCTGTACTGAAGTGGCTTATTCTGATTTCACTGCACACTGTACGTTTCACACAGGGTGCATTAGGAGATGCGACAAGTCAGATAGAGGCTGCCTCATTTCCTGGCTCACCCCCTTCATTCATTGGATTTCTGTATTTCAATCTTGGAGGCTCAGCATTACATGACCTAGGCAGTCTGCATGCAAATTCAGCTTGCCTGACATCCACGCATTAAGGCATTTTAAACTTCGCCTAACTCCTCCCAAGAGCCAGCCCACTGCTTGCTTCAGAGATGAGGGCTCTTGAAATGAGTACTGAGACGGTGTTCTGTGATGTGTTCTATGTACAGCACTCTGCATTCACACAGTGCCTACTGATAAAGGTGATATGTTAAAGTGATAACTCGAGGAACATTTGCCTTTTTCAACCATTTATTCACCAAAAATATTGATAGTTTTGATGTAATGGTGTACAATAGAAAAAGTAAGTACTACCTTGGTTGCAGAACATTGCCCCCTTTAGCAGAAATGACTTCTGGTAGGCATTCTGCACAACTGCCCAAAATTTTATGACCATTTCTCCAAGCAAAATTCCTTCAGCTGCAAGATGTTTGTGGGTTTCCTTGCATGGACTGTCTTTCACATTCTCCCTATAAAATTTCAGTGGGAATCAAATCAGGGCTTTGTCTAGGGCAGTCAATTACCATTTCTTCTTCTTGATCCATTCTTTGGTGGATTTGCTAGTGTGCTTGGGATCATTTTTGTGTTGAAAAATCAATTTCCTGTTTAACTTCAACTTTTGGACAGATGACCTTACATTCTCATCAAGCACATTTTGATATGTTGTAGAATTCATAGCTGACTCCATGGCTGCAAGCTGCACAGGCCCTGAAACAGCAAAACAACTGTCACAGTGACTTAGCCTTCCTCATTCACCTACCTAATTTCTGTCCCACAACTGCAGACACGTCCACGTTTTGCCCAGTGTCTCATGGCTGCATCACATGACACATGGCTGCATCACCCTGCCACCTTAGTACCTTACTGACAATGCACCTTGTTGCCAGTACAGCTGTACTACCAGTACATCCTGCTACCTCATCACCCTGCTACCAGTGCAGTCTTGCTACTACTGAACATTAATACCAGTGCAACCTTGCTTTCATGGTTTGTTTTGCTGTCACTAGTACTCCCTTGTACCATCTGTGATACCTATGCCATTAGTGCTATACATTTTACTTGTACTACATGCTACAGTTTTTTTGCAGCCACATTTACAGTTTTCTGGGCACCTACTCTCCACCGTGTCCATGATTACTTGTTGAGTGACCTGGTGGTAGCTTGCAGCTAAGTCCAAACTTCCAGGAGGGGGTCCCTGGCAGAACATCAGCTATCTCTTAGACTCCACTCTCAGAGAAAGTGGTCGTATTGAGGAAAGGGTCTACACCTCTGGTTCGTGACACCAAACCATAACACTTTCATCAGTATGTTTCATAGTTGGTATGAGATTCCTCTCCTGAAATGCTGTCATTGGTTTGCTCCAAACATGTCTATGTTGCCAAACAACTCTGTCTTTGATTTATCAGCCCATAGCACATTACTCCAGAAGGACTGATTTCAGATAATTTGAAGATCTTTATAAACCACTTCCTAGGCTAATATACAACCTTCTTTTTGAAAGCCATTGAGAGCTCTTTTGATCTTGGCATTAGGGTGCCACACACCTCCATATCAAAGAGCGCACCAGACCGTAGATATTAAAGATTTTAAAAAGACAGGTTCCAGCTGCATACTCCCTGAGGAGGTTTTAGTCATTGGCACCTAATCTAGAACACCTTGCTCTAATGTAATTTGCAATATTTTTATTGATCTAAGATTGAGAGCAAGAACATCGAATGGATGTGCATTCTGGGCGGAAATTTTTTTTTCTTCATGATGGAGGAGTATGGTTCTATTCCGCCTCCATATCAAGACGGATATCTAACAAAGTAGTCAGAAGTTGCAGTAAAAGGTTATTAATGCTTATAAATCATAGTTTGGGCTGGAGGCCATTATCAGGATATCCAAGTATATTAACCTAACAATAGTATTAAAAGATACGAGCCAAATGGGTTAAAGGAGGAAGAAGTGGGGGAAGATAGAGAAGTAGAAAGGGGGAGTTATGGTGGAGGCTGATCAGGAGAATGTGGCAGAGGAAGACCGGTCCAGGTGAACATATGTCCATATTGCTAAATTGTTAATAGGGTTTGGCCAAAGTTGTTTAGGCATGTAGCAGTCTATGCAAGGTGACCAAACTGCTGTAAACCTATGCATAGTGTGGTGCAGGATTGCAAATATATTTTCATTATTTAGACCACATAATGTTTCTTTTAACTTGGGTAATAGGCAAAGCTGATTTTGAGTTCTTTGCAAGAGTTTGGCTGTGGTAAAATAAAAGCAATATGTTTAAATGATGTTGCATTACAGCCTTCAGGTTCAAAGTACATTTCCACTTTAGCAGCCAAATTGGAATTTGTTGCATGTTCTCATTCGTATAGCATAACTTAAAAAAATTAATAATTGCTGCTTTATACTGGCCTACCTAGCCTCTCCCCTGTGTAATGTTAAGGAGGGGACTGTGGAAAGTTATGTTTACTCTAATTAACGTTAAGATCTACAAGTAATAACACTATGTTACAGGGGGCACTGGGTAGAGAGAAAAACTGCATATATGTCATTTTTTATATTATCCATATTTCCATTTTAAAAGGTAACTTTCTCATAAATTTTAAATACCCTTTTTAACCCCCCCAATCTCCGACGTTAACTAACCTATCATTCATCAACCTGACTGGATGCTTACCATGTTTTTGCAGACGAGGCCCACCAAAATGTTTACATCTCATCTGACCAGCCTAGATCTTCATCTCACTGTCTATGCCTACGCAGCGATCCCCTTTGGCTACCACGGGGCAGTCTCATGAGAATCTCCTTCTTTGGGAGACTACCCCTTATAAGTATTTGGGGATCGACTTCCCAAGCAGGGACAGTGGGTGGAAGATCCAGGCCAGCCAGATGTAAATCTTTCCTCTGATGTGCTGTTTTTTTAACTACCTCATAGTTCTGTGGAAATCCATGGTTATGTGCTACTTGTTTACTTTTAAAACAAATTGCTGCAATACCTCTTTAATGAATTTACCTTTTGATTATGCTTAAAAAATTTGCAATTATCAGCCTCACTCCATTGCAGATCATGGCTGGCTGAACAGTTTTCATCCTTCACATCACCTGACAATATTTGAACTTTTTAGTGGAATATCATTTAATCTTCTCCCATGTTTGCATACATATAAATATAGTTTGTTTATAAATAAGGAAGCCCTCATTATTGGTTCAGTTATTCTTTAAATTATAGCGAGCATAGCACACACAACAAAAGGCTGTTAAAAAAAAAATCATCATGTTATTTTATGGGAGGCTTTTTTAGGGCCCAGTCTCCTCTCCCTCTTCCCAAAAAAACATCTGCCAGTTTTCAGGCACCACAGGAAGAAGG
Source organism: Nanorana parkeri (assembly GCF_000935625.1). NCBI lineage: Eukaryota > Metazoa > Chordata > Amphibia > Anura > Dicroglossidae > Nanorana > Nanorana parkeri. The sequence goes on along the minus strand of NW_017306876.1, from coordinate 887,782 downwards.
AGGGAAGAGGCCAGCTAAAGGAACGAGAGAGAGAAGTAGGTAAGCCATGATAACAGCATGTTATTTATTAGTCTACATTATTACATCAAGCGGCATGTTATTGTTGTGTAAATCCTAAGGCTCATTGTGAAATCTGTGGTCTATTCATTTATGTGGTATAAATACACTATATCATTACAAGGACAGCATGCTAACACTGATAACATTGTTATGTTACATGCCTATAAAAAGACCTTGGCCATTGTCAATGTATTTATTTAAAGTAGCATCATGTTACTACATTGCATGTCTTTGGGCACTCCAAACTGCACAACATAAATTACCCATGGACATTATGCATTCTCATCGGAATGATCCATAGCACAGTGTTCATTATTTATTTGTTGGTATTGTGAGTAGATGCATAGTTACTAATGAATGCCTTGTTTTCCCACAGGAGGCTCGTAATCTAAAAGACATTCATGACACAATGGAAAAAGGACAAGTTCTGCTGCAGCAGAAGGAACAATGTCTGCAGGAGCTAGAGAACTCTCTTCTAGAGGAGGTACAATATCCATCATTGGTAATGGATGAATTCTGGGAATATTTTAAACTATCCATTTTAAATATAGTATCCGTGACAAGCAATCTTGTTTTGGTTCATTTTATTATATATTTTTAGTGTGTGTGTATGTGTATATATATATATTAGGGATGCACCGATACCGATACCAGTATCGGTATCGGTGCCGATACCGAGTATTTGGGTGAGTACTCGTACTCGCCCAAATGCTCCGATACCTAGCACGAGTACTTCCTGTATCAGGAAGCCGGGCAGCGCATCATCACACGCTGCCCGGTTTCCTGATTGGCCAGGAAACGGCTCCATGCTCTCTGGTCACTTGTGATGAGAGAGCATGGAGCCGACTTACCGGCCAATCAGGAAGCTGGGTAGCGTGTAATGACGCATCGCCCGGCATTCTGATTGGCCCGGGAAGCCGGCGTCAGGCTCCCTCGTCATCTCATGAATCATAATATTAAGAAAGTGACCTTAAAGCATTAGTTTGTATTGCTTTAGAAAAAAATGTGACCTGTCCCTTTAAGAAAAAGTATCGGTAATTGGTATCTGCGAGTACTTGATCAAAAGTATCGGTACTCGTACTCGGTCTTAAAAAAGTGGTATCGGTGCATCCCTAATATATATATATATATATATATAGTGTGTGTGTGTGTATGTATATATATATATATATGTATATGTTCTCACATATCACATATAAACATTTAGTACAAAGGATTCCTAAGAGTTAGCATAGCTGCCTGCTTTCAAGCACAGTTTGTCTCATTGAAACTTCAGATTGAGCCCTCAAATAAGAGATGGGTCACTGCTGATGAGTAAATAACTGACTTCTTTCATCAAAGCCTTAAGGGCCTGTTCACAGGAGATCAGGTCCTGATCAGGTGCTGATCAGCAGACGTGGAGCTGCTGATGCAGTGCGTTTTTGACGCGTTTTCGGTCCGGATGCTGACAGTTAATTTTTTGTCAATATTGATGACATCATAATAAGTGGAGCAAGAATACAATTTTTTCTTTTTTTTCCTCCTTAGCTGTGTTGCGTTTCCGTTCCATTTTCGTTGCGTTTCGTGCGCGTTTGCGTATCCGGACCTGACAAAATGTGACATGCAGTATTTTTTCTGTCGTAAGCTGAACGGACTGCGCACGTGAGAACTGGAGCCCATAAAACACATAGGGATACATTGGGATGCATTTTGAGTGCAGCAGCGTACAGAGCCGGTCAGCACACAAAACGGACGTCGTGTGAACAGGCACTTAAAGGGTTACTAAACCCTCCGTTTTTTTTGCATACATCTGCTGCTAGCAAGCAGTAGATATATCAAAAAAGGGAAAAAAAAACAAAAACGCGTTAAAAGCGGTTTAAATGTACCGCTGCCTTCGCCGCGTGCTGCCGTCCGAAAATCCGAAACTGCTCGGGCAGCCGCAAAGCATCTTGGGGCGGGCGCATGCGCAGTTCGGATTTTCAGCCGGGAGCGAGGAGAGACGCAAGCTAAGTCTATGGACGCGTGCACCTGCATGCAGACACCATGGGACAGGAAGTTCCAGCAAGGATAGAGGAGTCAGCGCTGGATCAGAGAGTATACATTTACTTTAAGAACAGTAGGAAGGAAATACTTCCTAAAACATATTCTCTGTATGGCCAGTTCACAGCATCCAGTGCGTTCATCGCACAGTTCCGTGGCATGAATGCACTGGATCGCAGAGCCTCCCCACGTTCTGGGGCAGGAGGGTGCGTGGAGGTTCCATTCATTTCAATGGCACAGCAGACATGCCTCCCGTCCGCAGTGTAATTGCCTGCACCAGAACGCATGGTACCGTAATGCCCTGCTGTTCATGCCATGGGACTGTGCGATGAATGCACTGGATGCTGTGAACGGGCCCTCAAGAGGTGATGTTCAATTAAAGCCTCTCTGGGACATTTTCTTGGCAACTTAGTTACCAGAAAAAAAAGCTTAGAACTATGTCACATATCTTCACTGAGTAATTAAATGCATTTCCTTATGCTTGGGATACTCACAGTATTTTAGGCCTTTGTGTATTTCTGTGGAAACATTCAGCATGTTTACTGGTAACTACATCCCCTGTTCAGTAACTTGATTCTGCTTAGTTGCCCTAATCTGAAAAGTTAAAATTCTCTAAAATTCGGGGTAAATTTATGTTTGAAATGTATTGGAAAAAGGTTTGACCCGCTCAAGCATGTGAACGGATGCTCCTCAGCAATTCTCTGTCTTGCTTATCCTGACTACTGCCTCAATTCTAAAGTGCTTGTTGGGCCTACTCAAACGTCATTGCCCTCCTGTCTAGCCATACTGTTTCCAAAGCATCATTAACAGTCCCACAGGAAGCTCAGTCAGGGTTGGAGAGTGAAACAAGATGGTCCCCTCCTTATCTTTGAAGACAGCGTACTTTCCTCTTCAGCCCCAGTGCAGACAATCAACAATAAAGTGCTGGATACCTTATCAATTGAGGAAGTCTTGCTTATCCAATAGGATCATCATTTATGGGGTTGTTGTAAGGTGCAGAAGACCCTGTAACGATCACGGGGGGGCCCTCTACTTCCTTGCTGGGCCCCCCCAAGTGGCGGAATGCCAGGGCCCGGTCGCAATTGCGACCGCTGCAACCCTGGTAGTTCCGCCAGTGCCCTGACCCCCAAAACATTTTTGGAAGAGCTGTTTCTAAATGTAGCAAATATAGTTTTTTCCAATACTTTTGTGGTAGAGTAAGCCCACCTCACAGTACCAACCTCCCACCCCTGTCTCCTGGAGGACCTTGTACTTTTATTACAGAATTTTTAAATATCAGGGACAGTGCCACATCTATATGTCTTTTTGGATAGCATGTCAACATATGGCTTAACTGCACCAGAATCTCCGTGTACTTTTGCTTTAAAACCTCGATCCAGGTTTACAGAAGACAAAAAATGCCTTTAGGTGGCAAATTTAAAACACATAGGGGGGAATGTATCAAAACTGGAGCAGACAGAATCTGTAACAGTTGTCCATGGCAACCAATCAGCATCCCTTTTCAGTTTGCTCAGGTGAGATTTGAAAATAAGACTGAGAAACTGATTGGTTGAAGTGTAAATATGCTCCAGATTTTGTCTGCTCCAGTTTTGACAAATCCCCCCCAATATGCTTTTATCATGCCCTCTATAGCACAAATGATTAACAATCGCAAGCAAAGATCCCCCAGACCACTTAAACTGTTTGATCTGATTCTTCAGTTATGGCTCTTCTGTTAGTATGAAAATTCCTAGTATGTAGTATGGGGCTTTCATTGACTTCCTTTCCTATGTTACCACTGGGATCGTCAATATAGTTCCTCTGATTACACTTTGTAATGAACCATGGATAGATGCTTTAAGTTAAAAGTATACTTTAGTCCCCTATGTTACATGCACCATGACTCTTTCGTGACCTTTCTTACTAATTACCCCTACAGCTTAGTAATGAAAATTTGGATGAACCAGTTTGGTCATTACCTTGTATGCTTCAAGAAAGCAGCTGTACACATGAAAATACCCTTTTGCATGGCCTGTTCTGTCAGCTCTATATTTGAAGTCTTTCTGTAAAACAGACTAAAGTGTTTCAAAAGACTGCGAATGCCCTGCATTTCTTGACTCTCAAGAGCTGGATTATTTGTTTGTCTGTCTGTCTGTCTGTCTGTCTGTCTGTCTGTCTGTAAGTAAGCAGTGTACACTGGGATTCAGTACCTGCGGGGAACTGTGAGATTTGAACATTTGTGTGTCAGTCCTAGTAAGCCTGGTAGAAAGCTCTGTCTTCTCTTCCACTTGTGTCTACACTCTCCCGTGTGTCCTCTGGTATTTCTATGCTGATTGTTATATATACTAACTTTGGGCCTGTGGATCTAAAGATTGATCAGTGCAGAAGATATGTGTATATATACGTATTTACTAGAGATGCACCAATACTGGTATCTGTGCAGATACTGGGCATTTTCACATGTACGCGTGAAAATGCCCCGATACTAAGCGTCGATATAGGCACTTTACATTTTTGAACTGAAGCCAGCGCTGTAAACAGGCGAGCGGTTCACAGGAAAGCTGCAGAGGTCCTCAGCAAGGCAGCCTTTCTGTAAACCATGGCGCCTGTTTTTAAAGCGCCTGCCGCACATCATCTCCTCCTTCCTAAAACTTTGCCCCCCGCACACCAGCTCCCAGACTAACTGGACCCATGGTGAGTCCCCGCACAGCCCATCTGAGACCCCGCACAGCCCTCCCAAGACCCTGCATAGCCACACTGAGACCCTACACAGCCCTCCTGAGATCCTCTGCTGGAGACAGGAGGCCAGCACCCCGGAGCAGCACAGAGTATACAGCTTAATTTTATTCTGCATTATTGTTTAATGTACGGATGCACCAATTCCCGATACCAGAATTGGTATCAGTGCCAATACTGGGCCTTTTTTAAGAGTACTCGTGAAAATCCCCTGATAAGAATCGTCGATACTGGCTCTTCAAATTTTTAAACAGGAGCTGCTGACGTAAAGGTACCTCGCCTGCTCGGGACCTGCAGCGGCTGTCTTTTACAGTGGTGACACCCGCCCATACAGCCATGGTTACACCCGCCCATACAGCCCTGGTGAGATGCCGTACGCAGACATGGTTCAACCCCGCATAGCCTCCTAAGACCCCGTGACAGTCCTGGTGCGACCCCATCCAGCCCTTGTAAGACCTCACACAGCCCTGGTCAGACTCCGCACAGCCTCCCCGAAACACCGCACAGCCCTGGTAAGCAACAGAGTATGAAGCTTATTATTATTCTGCATTGCTGTATAATATATTGCTGGGTTTGCAGTCCTCTTTAGCTGGTGCCAATCTGCATTGCTGTATAATGTATTGCTGAGATTTGTAGTCCTCTATAGCTGATGGTATTCTGCATTGCTTTATAATGTATTGCGGAGATTTCTAGTCCCTCTACAGCTTGATGTCAGTGGCAGAACTACCAGGGTCGCAGCGGTTGCAGCTGGGACCGGGACCTTGTGCTCCATCACTGTGCTAAAATCATTAGTCTGTATTGTTTTAGAAAAACTGTCAAATTACGCTAAAAAAAAAAAAAGTATCGGTAATGGGTATCGGCGATTACTTGCGAAAAAGAATAGTTACTCATACTCAGTCTGGAAAAAATGGTATTGGTCGATGTATCCCTAATAGTTATGGCATATGAAGCCTTTATTTTTAACAGTTACATATATTTTTAAACTGTTGGGTACAAAGCTAGGGAAAAATATAGTAACATTATTTACAAATGTTTCCTTCAGAGTTATTAATTGAGATAAATATAGATTTGAATTGTTGTCTGTGTACTCGTTCAGTTTTGCTGTTGGATTGTAAATGTTGTCTGTGCCCCCATGAAGGAGATTTCTGTCTGTTATCTATCAACTGCACAGAAAGTGAAGGTAAGTCATGAGTGAACTTTCTCTCACTTTCTGCTCTGATAACCGTCAAAAAGAAAATAAGGTGAAAGGACACTGAAAATGAGTTTAAGATAATATGATTAGATAATCTGGTATTAAAAGAAAAAACATTTGTTGTATGAATCCTAACAGTGAAAAGGTGATTACCTCTTGAGAACTTCAGTAATGTTATTATTTATACATAATTTAGCCAAGTGGTCCCAAATATATAGATCTTGGGTAATAAATCTGAAAGCATATGAGCCAAATTTTCTGTAGCTGTCATCAAATGGAATCAGTAGTGGAGCTAACCCAAACATCTTGGATGCTATTTTTAACTGAATGGGCAGCGCTAGTTTTCCAAACCAATCTACACCAATGTTTAGTCAAATACGTGAAGTATTTAGGCTGAAGCTGCTGTGATATAGACCTCTAGGGTCTAGTGAATGAATATAGAATAAATACACAGCGCTAATTACTCTAAAGTGAATACATGTGTGTCTGTACATAGAAACCGTGTCAAGTTGTCAAATCATACGTGACTCCCATGTATATTCAAAGTGCATACATTCAGTGTTTTATATGCAAGTGGACAACATTAAATCAAGTCCGACATCCAGATACAGTGTTTAAATCGAGAATGAAAAAATGTTGTGTGAACAAAGTGTTAAAAAAATTCCTTTGTGATCACAATAAATAAGTATCTTATTAACAAACTATAAGTGATGTATTCCTATAATAAAAAAATAAATCTGTGATCTTTGTTTGTGCAAAACTTTAACCACTTGCCGTCCGCCCATTGTAAAAAAACGGACGGACGGCACTGCTGCATTGGCGGGTTGCCGTCTCCAGACAGCCTTTTTTTCTGCTCGCGCGCGCCCCCTAGCGGGCACGCACGGGCAGAAAGAAAAGACCCGACCAATGCAAACACCCGTTACCGGGTGTTTCACATATAGGCGATCAGCGGCTCCATAGCCTGCCGATCGTCTATATCTGCTCGTTTCCACCGCGTATTACATCACTTATTTTTTTTTTTTTTTAAATATATAAAATAAAAGATATTAATACAATATGAAAGTCCCTGTGGTATTTTTCAGTCCATTCCAAGTGAAAAAAGGTAACAAAGTGTTTCAATATATTCGGTGATGTACATTCAATCCTTATTCTGGGGAGTGTATTGAGATCAATACCATTCCCCTAACAGTGTGTACTCACCCCAGGTATTCGGCTGTAACAGACAGCCCCACACGCTTGTATTTAACGGAGTAGGATAGTTTGATGTGTCTTGTCGGCACCTTCTCTACCATCAATTCTCCAGCTAAAGAGTGCTTGTTCTCTCATGCAAAGAAAGAGAGGCCCTTCATAGTGTAGTTAAAAGGTGGTTTATTCGTACATTTAAAATTTAAATCTTATCTCTGGATTTTAAATTTTAAATGTACGAATTTTTTAAACACTTTGTTCACACAACATTTTTTCATTCACGATTTAAACACTGTATCTGGATGTCGGACTTGATTTAATGTTGTCCACTTGCATATAAAACACTGAATGTATGCACTTTGAATATACATGGGAGTCACGTATGATTTGACAACTTGACACGGTTTTTATGTACAGACACACATGTATTCACTTTAGAGTATTTAACGCTGTGTATTTATTCTATATTCATCTTGGATGCTATAGTCTATGAAACATTTGGTTCGCAGACCTAGATTCACTCCATTTAAATTTCTGCTCTTTTACTTTTTCTACTGCCATATTTGTTTTGGATTTAAAGGGAACACTGTAGCCTGAATACTTCTCCTTAATTTCTCCGTACATTCAATAAAAAGGCAACCAAAGAAATAATAGTGTAAGGCACTACCTGCTAAACAAGTGGTTCTCAACCTGTGTAACCTCGGGACCCACATGTTTCCTTGGTCATTAAGGCGTGTCACTGCAGAGGGTGTCGCGACCCACTTTTGGGTCGCGACCCAAGAGTTGAGAACCACTGTGCTAAACAATTGTCCAGTTCACTGTCCTATAGACTTTAGGGGGGCCAGACTGTTGTCAGTGGGGGTAGAAAATGCCCCGGCGTCAGTGGGAGTAATCAAGGCAGATAAAAAAAGACACAAACACATTATTGAATGTATTTTTTTAATGCACGCAGCATAACTACCTGATTTTTACCTGGTACCAGCCTCTTGCAGTCTCTATACAGAGATGAACTCTTTAGTGTGCTGCTTTTCATTGGCTTGTAGAAAGTGGTTTGAATGATGCTGACCATTATCTTACCTAAAAGACTGAGGACATCTAGTGGCAGAAAAAAAAGTACTGCTGCGGACAGCTCTGGATAGCAGGTAAGTATTGCAGCAAAATCAGCTTTTTAATTTTTCCTTTTATTTCACCATCCATTGCTTTTATTTTGGCTACATATTCAGTTGAACTAAACACGCCTGAAGAATAGAGCACTACAATATGTTGATGTGAATGCTCTGTGCTGTGATGAGTTGTGTTGTCAGAAATAGTTTAGGTGCATTTATATATGTTTTCAGAATAAATAGATTGCCTTAGCACCACAATGCACACAAAGATTACACACTTTAATGCATGCAAGGGTGTGAATGGGCCCTTTAATTTTGTAGGATTAATTGGTTTTTAATCATATAAAAATATGGAAGTTTAAAAATTGATTTTTTTAAACAAACGTAAAATAAACTTTGTTTTTTTTACATTACTGCGTTTGTCATCTGCTGTTGGAGTATAGTGGAGAGTTTCCACATTATAACTTGCGTCTCTATAAATAATTGTACAATTTGGTGAAACTGAAAATAACTCTTAAGTTAGAAATTATTCCGCAAAATTGTCAGATAAGTTCTCAGAAAAATAAATGTTAATTCAGTTTATTGTGAAAGCCTTTTATCTGTCAAACTTTTTGCTTCTTAACCTTGTGTAGGTGTCTGAAGAGGAGGCATTGAAAGACAGAAGAAATAAAAGGCTTGTGACGTTCGATGTTAGTGACTCTGATGATACCAGCAGCGTGATGAGTATGGACAAACACAGATGTGAGATTCAATGACTTGTTAATACCTTTTTATACCCCATTTTTTAAACTAGGGACCCCATGAAAACATGTCACCTTTCTTCTGGTCAGTGCAGTTTAATTTTGGTTAGAGCCGTTAAGGGTTAGAAAAGGGTCCATTAAAACCTTGCTGTTTTTTTTGCTGATTAG
>NW_017306876.1:866462-878539 GCF_000935625.1 Nanorana parkeri | reverse complement strand
GCTCCCACAGCTTTGCTATCTTGCTGTGTGATTGCCTAATTTAGATAGAAGCTAGTTAACCTACCGGCAAGTCTTTAGAGTGTGGGAGGAAATGGAGTTCCCGGAGAAAATCCATGCAAGCAAAGGGAAAACATGGATACTCCATGCAGATTGTGTCCTGGCCAGGTTTTGAATAGAAGAACCCAGTGCTGCTGGAGTATTAATCACTAAGAGGGTTACTCACGAAGGATCCAGCCGTAGCTTTGGCTGATCCATCGGCTCACTTCACCCGCCGGAACCCTTCGGTTCAGTCAAACAGTAGGGCTCATCTGAGTGCCCTTTTATTAAAGGGCATGTGACCTGGTATGGCAGAAGTTATGTGGTCCTCAATGGAATGGATAAAGAAAGTAAGATTTTTTTATTTTTTTTGTACTTGCCGTAAAATATTTTTCATGTGGTCCTTTGAGGAACACGGAAAATAATATAAATATAGGCTAAGTCAAGTTAACATTTCATTGGATCTCAGTCTTAAGGATGAGCAGATGCCACACACTTGTTGGTGAATTTTATTCAAAACATACATATTTTTATATTGTGTTCATTAGCTTTATTTTAAATTGATGTAAATTATATTGTTTGTCCATTATTTATCTATCCATTTTACATTGTTTTCTTTACCACATCTCTCCTATCTCTATAGGTCATATGTTAGGATCTGTGGACTGTCTTCCACTAAAAGTGAAGCATCTTGCTCAGTCATTGCATCATATCACAGCTGAGCTTAATGATGTTTTGACATCACTCGATCCGTTCATGTCTGATCCTAGCTCAGTGATGCATTCAGAGAACAAGCATTCTTCAGCTCCAGGCATCCCTATATCTACTTATGTATCAATGTCCAAAATGGACCATCGGATGGGCGTCCACTCATCTTCTCCATGGGCCTGGAAATCTTTTGTCCCACCCAGTATGTCAGCCTCCTCCTCTGCCACTCAGTCAGTCAATGCTCTTATGATGGAGAAGTGGCACAAGTATTTTCCAGGTGAGTCAATACATTTTATGTTATAATGCGTGTACTTTCTTTTGTTACCAGTATTTTTATGTGTTTTAAGAAATTAAAAAGGTACTAAGAAATAAAAATACAAAATTCATAAACCACCCCCACACATCTAAACAGGTATACTAACTGGTTTGTTCAGTTACACAAAAAAAAAACTATGATATAGTCTAATTTTTCTTGGCTCTGTTGTCTTTGTGTATTTTTAGAAAGTACTAGTTTGTATATTGGAAGTAGTCAAAGCAGTTTATTAACACACAGTTTCCATGTCTTAACTCAATCAAAGTAGTATTTCACGCTTTTTTCAATAATGAATCCAAATCAAACAAATATGCAGTGCCCAGCAAAGTATTTCTTTGCATTATTGCCCAAGCACTTACAGTGATCATGTTTCTGAACAGATGGCTCCAACACTCTCAGCTCGGCTTCCCTGAACTTCCTGTCCAGTACAAGATCACAAGGGGCAGAGCATTCTCCAGCAGCCGTCTATCTACTAGCTTGGAAAAGCAAGGAAGGAGGAGGGGGAAGTGGGGAAGCAGGGGAGTTTCTTGGCCTGCTGTGCCTGTGTGTTTGGAGGAAACACACACAGCTTATTAGCACACAAGGTTGGCTTCATAAGATTCTTCAAGGGAAAGCATCCTAAGGGCCCATTCCCACCATGTCTGGATCATCTCCAGACCAGACCGGATTGTTTCCAGACCCAAAATGCATCTGAATGTATCACTATGCTATTTCTGGCCTCTGTTCATACCAGGGCAGTGCATTCCAGACCAGACCAGAAAAATACTGCTTGTCTTATTTTGTCTGGTCTGGAATGCACTGGAAAAATGCATCAAAACCGCATACAAACGCACTGGAACGCACCAGTAAGACATTTTAAGCTAAACAAAATATTTCCAAATGCGTAAAAACGCAATGCACTCCATTCCAGATCTGGTCCGGAAAATGGTGTGAATCTGCCCTTAAACAGGAAATCAGGGCCAATGCTCAGGGACCAGTTGATTTTTTCTGGAAGCTTAAACTTTTAAACATCAAGGGACAGCATCCATTGTAAGTGATTTAATCAGCATTTGAAATAGCTTAAAAACGATTTGACGTTAATGTAACTTTAATATTGCATTTTTAAACCTCAAAGAAGGTCTTTGCATTTTTTATTTATCAAAGTTCCAGTATACATTCCATGCAGAATAGAAAGTATATTGTTCTATAACTGTCCCTAGCTTGCGTGCTATAGTTTTCTTGCATGGTTTTGCCAGTTATCCAGAGTTTGTCATGTTTATTTTTATTAATGTTAGAATTTTCTGAGAGGATATTGAATATGACAATGAATGAAATCTAATTCTCTGTATGGTCAGTATGAAAGTTTGGCTTGGGATGGGCATTTTTCAAGTTCATATTTTAGCAAACAGAGATATATTGACTCCCTCATGATAGTATTCAGTACACATTAGTGTCCAGTTTTCAAGCCAACTTAAAACACATATCCTGAAAACTAGGGATGCAACGATACCGGTATTTTGTTACCAAGTACGACTACCGATCATTTTTTTTCGGTACTCGCCGATACCAATTACCGAGTACCGGAAGTCCCATTCAGGAAGCCAGGTGGCGTGTAATGACTCGCCACCCGGCTTCCCAAATAAAAAGAAAGCCGTCCCATGTCACCCCCCGGGCTTCTCCAGCGAGGAGCAGCCTTCCTCTGGTACCCAGCCGGAGCCGTCTTGCTGGCCAATCGTGGACGCCGGGCGGCGTGTAATGACGCGGCGCCCTGCTTTCTGATTTGCCCGGGAGGCCGGATCCATGCTCCCTCATCATGGGATGACGAGGGAGCATGAAGCCGGCTTCCTGGCCAATCAGAACCATGCAGCGCGTCATTACACCCTGCCCGGCTTCCTGATTGGCGGGGAAGTCGGCTCCATGCTCTCTCATCACAAGTGACAAGAGAGCATGGTGCCTCTTCCCGGCCAATCAGGAAACCGGGCAGTGTGCAATGACGTGCTGCCTGGCTTCCTGATACATGAAGTATCGGGCTAGGCATTGGAGCATTTGGGCAAGTACGAGTACTCGCCCAAATACTCGGTATCGGTGCATCCCTACTAAAAACTGATATACGGTAAGTTATTTGCATAACAAAGAAATAGTCTTTCCCTAAAATTTGGTAAACTATAAATTATATAAATTCATCATTTTGAGAAAGGAAACTTTTTTGAAGCAACTTGTTTTTTTTTTTCCAATTTGTTGACGACTATATAATATTGTAAACTGGATTAACTGACATATGATGTTTCTTTACCTGTTGTACCCGACATTCAAATCTGTTTTCTACAGGAATAGCTGTAGCTGTAGTGCAAAGAGCCATCATGTTCATTTGTCCATAACAACCAGACTTTAGTGCTCAGACATTCAGTATAGTCAAATCTGGGTGAAAGGTGAATTATAACAACTACAATGCAGCAATGAACTTTGTGCTTTTCCTTACCTACAGTATATGTCCTGGTCTTAAGTGCACTGACTGGATCATTATCATCTGCCCACATCATTATATCTAAAAAAAAGCTGCAACTCTAGCATCTGTTTCTTGCCCTTAATTTGACAAAGAATTATAAAGCCAGTTTCAAAGTTACTAGTTTATCATTTAATGAATCACTTTTGTTCCTCTTGTATACTGACTGTTATCTGTATAAGAAAGCAAGTTTCCACTTTTCTAAGGCAAGTGCTTTGCAAACAATACAAGGAACGGATACACATAATTTCACAGTAATACCAGTTTTATGGTACAATTTTTTTTTTTTTATTGTGTCATAGATGACAATACAATCCAGAATCCCGCTACATTCCTTGCCAGGTATCCCTGTCAGTGTGGGTGCTCGAAGTGACTGCCAATGGTGCCGCTCATAACAGAACTTGATAGAGATGTCATCAGCACAACGGAGTGAAGTGAAGCAAACATCTATTTATTGACACATCATGTCATAACAAATTACATATTTCTAGATGACAATGCCTCACATTCATTCTGTAGTACATCTCTATCCTTTCTGAAGGTACGAGAGAGGCAGCCACTGTGCATTGCGCCTCTATAGTATATCTGTAGCCTATTACACTGATGGGCAAATTGGTACCATAGAAAAATTCAGTAATAAAATGATTACCTGTATTTCAGTTTTCTGGGGGTTATCCTTTCTTCAATACAGTGACATTGCAACAAAAGTTCTCTCTTTCTGGCATTTCTGTAATTTTTATCATTTTTCAGGGTGTTCTCCTTTCACCGTTGACCAGTCTCGGCATTCAGAAAATAAATTTGGATATGTTTCTGCAGGGTGAGCACATGTTCTGTAGTTTCCACACATACATTATATCATTCTAAAAATGGCTGTTGACATTTGCAGTGAATTATAACAAACAAAGAACTTTCATGATGTCGATTCACTTGAAATATTACTTTCTAACTTTACCGCAGCATTGTACAATTGCACTGGCTTGTAGGTGCAGGTGTTGCTATCACCTAGCCTGGCTTTATCTGTCATTGCCTCAGGCCCCCTTTGGACTTTCACAATGTGTGATCAACCCATTCATTTTCTTTGAGCTGCTGCACATGCAACAAATGTGGCAAGGAAGCTCATGCAGCATTTTCAGCTGCGAGCTTCCCGCGTTTTCTGACCACACATTTGTGCGTGTTAACGCAACTTAAAAGTGTGAACTATCTCAGTTTTGCTGTGTCAGTAAAGCTACTTTGAAAAGCTAAACTTCTATCTATGAGGAGAATATGCTTGTCCCATGCTACAAAGCAGTGCATGTGCATTTATTCACTATGCCGGAGCATTGTGGCATTTGGGGCATGCCAAAGTAAGTTAGTATTTGCATAGGATTTTTTAAGTCTGTTGGACAAGAAATGTGTAATTAAAGCTATGCAGATGCACTGGTGCATTTAGGAAAACAATGACACTACATTCTGATTTTATTTAACCAGTATGGGTTTGATTTAAGATATTGATGTTGCTTAAGATCTTACAAAGGCCCAGGAAATGTTATACAGGCAGTCCCCGAGTTACAAACATCCGACTTACATACGACCACTACTTACAAACGGAGACTTATTACTGTAGAGCAGGGGGTCCCAGGCTGCAGCCAAAGTGTACCGCACAGCATTTCAGTAGTTGTAATGCTACCATGCTCGTGCCGACGAGGAGTGCCTGCCTTTTTGGGTCTAGTTTATAGTACTGTATGCATATTATAGGAAGTTGGCTCTTGTTAGATGTGCAAATGAGGGGTGTCTGCCTCTTCTTCTGGGTAACTGTGAGGTTTTTACGGCTGTCTGTATCCTCATTAGAAAGATTTAATCTCACTTCCTGTCCTTGAGACAACAGGAAGTGAGAGGAAATCTACCCTTAGGAAGGGAAATTCACTCCTGTAAGAGTTATCATGGAAAACGGGTGTCTCCACTGAAGCTTTATCACCAATCCTTGTTTCCACGACAAGCCAAAATTTTCAAAATCCACAGGGACAGAAAATGAGGTGAAATCTGAACAGGGGCACACACAGCAAAACAAACTTTTCAAAGGGTTAACCCTTCCCTATGCTATCCAAAATGAAAAAAAAATTTGGGGCTGGAGTTGCACTTAAAAAAATGTACCTGTTCCAACTTACATCAAAAAATTCAACTTAAGAACAAACCTACAGAACCTATCTTGTACGTAACTCGGGGACTGCCTGTACTTTGTTTAGTGTCCAAATGTACAGTTTTATGTGTTTTGCTTAATTATTTTTAACCCACCTCTCTCACAGGGAACAGCTTCGAGAGATGCAGAGTGCATCATTCCATTCCAAGTACACAGACAAACACAACATTCAGGCAATGATTGACAGCAACAAGAAATGGTTACAAAACTTCAAGCATGACCCTAAAGTGTATCCTTTTTTTGTTTAAATTACCTGCAGCTCTTTTTTTTTTTAAGTATTTGCAGCAATGTTGGCCGGATTCTGAATACATTAGATAAAGGCTAAATCCTATTTGTAAATGCTGCTCATAGACAGAAGAAAACAACTACCAGAGGATTGTTCTTTACAAAAGTGTGGCATAAACCTGCATGTTTTATATAAGCCATAACAATTCCCCACCATTTCCCTGTGGCTCTGTCAGGGGCGTACCGAGGCGGGGTGACACCCGGAGCGTTAACCGAGTGTCACCCGCCGAGACGCCACTGCGCATGCGCGTGACATCATCACGCTTGTGCGAGATGACGTCATCGCGCACGCGCGGCAGTATTCGGATCCCTGCCGGCGGCCATCTTGGTGATGGACGCCGGCAGAGAGAGGAGGGGACAGTCACCCGGCGGGATAAGGCATGCCGCCGGGTGTTCTCCTCTCTCCTGATACTGTTGGGCGTTCGGTCCATGACCGAGCGCCCGACTTTTCAGAGGGGGGTGACACCAAAATGACTGAGTCTCATTTTGGTGTCACCCGGGTGCGGGCCGCACCCCCCGCACCTCCCTTGTGACGCCACTGGCTTTGTACTGCAGAGTGGGCAACACTTAAACATTTCCCCCAGATGCTGGATATTTGTAACAAGTAACCGTATAATCTTGGAAAAGACACCCTACAAGATTTAGTTGCAATATTAGTTCATTGTTTAGTTTCCAGGAACCCATTGAACCCAGCATGTCGATCCACCAAGCCTCTTTTGTTAATTAAGTTTTATCCCTATTGCCACAACATCTTGGCTGTTTTAAGTGGCAGATGCCATAAAATATGCTTGTTGAGGACATGTGATGGTGTCTGAAATGTTTGTATGGGGTCGGAAGGTTTATAAGGACTCCACATCTATGCTCACTAGGAGACCGCTCACTAAAGTAATAGTATATGTAAAATACCAATGCTGGTACTACTATGCTTGCCAATAATAATGTAAAATACAAACGAAATCTCAAGAAAATATATTTTAATTTGGCACTAGCAGTGGCTGTTGTTGGGAACTATGAGAAATGATTAATTTTGAAAGTTGATTAGTATTTATTTATTTATATTAAATGGATTCTATATAAAGTTGTGTGAGTCATATTATAATATAAAAGCGTCTTTGTAAATATTTAAACCCAGCTTTGTCCTATACTTTGGCATATACCTATTTCTAATGAATAGTTTCCAATTATCTATCTGCTGTCTTTTCCTTAACGGAATTAATAGGCCACTAGACTCACCCAGATCTCCAGCAGGAGCAGGACTTGTACAGCTGGGTCTAGATGAAAATAATCAAATCAGAGTATTCCAGTACTAACAAAGAACAGGTATCAGACATCTATTGTCTGACTCGCTTTACCAGAAGAATCAACCAATAAGAGATTGCGCACTAATGTCAACACAAGCCATCCGATTAATTAGGAGGTACCAAACCGGAGCCAGTAGATTTGGATTTGCAAGCTTTGGTCATTACCGTATGCCAAAAATACTGAAAATACAAGAAGGAACTGCTATATTCAGCAAACCCTAACTGACATGGTAATCTGTCACTAAGCAACCTACTCTGCTTTGTGTTTAAGGCTGCTGCATAACAAAACGCACCGCATGCAGTAAGTGCAAGTAGCAGGCAAAGGGTTGTATAGTAATATTCCGCGCTATTGAACCCTAATAATAAGAGGAATAGAAATTGTGAAAGAAAAGCGCTGTGCACTTGTAAAGGGTTAATGTTCTGTATATAAAAACATTCTGTTATTACTACCATGCTAAAATCAGTTGCAGGTACTACTTCCTATGACGAATATGCTAAAGCTAATAATGATGATCAATGTTTTAAACATAATAGTCAATGAGAACACACAAGATCATTACACGGCTTCAGCAGTTGGCCTGACCTCAGCATTGCGACCAGTTGCTGAAACCCTGTAATGGTCTCATGTATTGTGTTCTTATTATCATTAGCATAGCGAATTTAGTTGTAGGAAGTAGTTATTGGACCTGGTTCTAGCACAGTGGTAATAATAATGTGTTTTTTTTTAAGTTTTGAAGGGGTGGCCAACTTATTTTCACTGCAGCTTTCCAATACTTGTTGCCACAACTTTTATTTAATGCTGTGTGAAAAATTATTGAAAGATTTTGAGTTCTACTAAGGTTGCTTGGTAGCGATTTATTATCATTGACAGATGACTTTGGTTAATTAATATGATAATGTTTTACACCGCGATACATTGTCAATAACCATTATTTTCAGAAAGCTGCTTGTTAAGATCCTGTGTTGTGTGGAAATAATGTTTTTGTACCATTAATAGTAGAGATTAGGACATACTGTTGGAAAGATGAACTGTTTTATCTAAGGTGCACATTCTTCTGTTAGTTCCTGGCTGGAATCTGATTATTAGAGGTGAGGTAGGCAGTTCTTCTTTTAGGCCCTGCAATACATCAGGCCCATTATTTTATGTTATCCACAATAAATGTTCAGAAGGATTTTTAAACTCAGCAGGTATTAAATTGATAGTAGTGCCCCTACTGGTAAATGTGGTTGATATCTCTGCTCGGAAAATAGAAATGTTACACTGTGATAATAAGACATATGCAAATATAGTATTTCTAAGCTTTACATGTAACTGCTGTAAAGGTTTATGCAAATTGCTGTAGATATGTAATTTTCTACACATTGTGTACATTTATATATATTATATTGTTTTTCTTTTGACATATAAAATGGAGACAATGTTAGCATGTGCACTTTATTCAAATATAAAAAAATTATCTGAGTTATCAGGTAAAACACTCTCTTAAGGGTCCAATACTCGGCTGTTTTCTTTGTACTGGTTTTTTTTTTTTCTGTCTTTGCTTTGCTCTAGTTGATGACAAATGAGTGTAAGCAGTTGAGATAAGTTTACCTATGAAAGTACAAATGAGCATTTAGTAAGGTCCTGCATGCAGTGTTGTTGCACTTGTGGTGCTTTGGTTGTCCATTCAGTGTTCACCGAACACACTGGGGGGAATTAACAAATAGTGGCGCAGACATAGGTCTTGCTCCACAACTCTGAACTGAAAATTGAGCACATCCTGCCGCTAATTAGCAATGGGGGCACAATCCCCTTTTGTTAATTAGGAGCGATCTGCTGAGCACAAGAGAATAGCTGTTAACCCTGCATTTGCCAAGATTGATGGCGCTTTCCCTGCCTATATAAAGACTTTGCTCATGTAGTGTGTTCTTTGCATGCGCAGAGAGAGGCACGTGAGCCATTTGCCAGGTTACCAGCAGACCGTTTACATCCTGTGAATTAGACATGGAACTTGCACCAGTTTCTATTTCACACTGTAATAGAATCTGATGTGGGTGGCGTAGGTAGACCGGAAACAGATCTATAACCTTTGCTAACTCGTGCCAGTTCATCATAATGGCATAGGAAGCTTTTTTTTTTTAATTCCCCCCCCCTCATTAATCTTTTTTTAAGGCTAACCTCAGGTATGTGATGGCGGCAGAAGATTCGACCACTCAAAGATTTTACAAAAGATCCATAAACATTTATCCACTAAATATTTAAGCTCCATGTGTATTGGAAATGTTTTTTCATGTTAATAACTTATATTCTTTTTTTGCTGCAATAAAGTAATGCCTTTTTATATATACATGTGTTGGTATGTTTTGGATAACACAGTGACAAATTGCCCGTGTGTTTTAAAAATGTTTATGAATACATTTTATTTAACTTTTGTTGCAATTGCAACAGAGAGTGAAAAAGTCCAAAATGACATCTATCTATCTATCTATCTATCTATCTATCTATCTATCTATCTATCTATCTATCTATCTATCTATCTCCTTTGCAACTTGTATCAGTCGCTTATGAAGGCCAAATATCCAGGGCATATAGCGCTCCTATATTGTCACCTTGTCACATACTGTACCAATATAGGCTACAAACAGCCTTGCAGATGCACATTACACAGGTGCGGTCCACGGTTGTGACCTTCAGGAACCTGTCCTAAGAAATTCAAAGCTGCCATCGCTGGAGTGCATGCATGTAGATAGAAAGTGGCTCCTGAGTGGTTGCAGGAGATCAGTAGCCCTGAGAGATAAAGAATAAAAAAGGATGAAAGAAAAAAAAATTGTATATACACAGTGCATTAAAAAATTAAATGTTATATAGTTAGTGCAAGGGTCAGCAAACGAGGGCACACATACCACGGTGGGCCCACCGAAGATCAGTAATCACAGCTACAAAATGATTTGATGTTTCTGAGTAAAACATAATTGTAGTAAAGTTTGTCAAATATTATCTAGTCTGTAGTGTTGTGAGTTTACGAAACAAATTCTTATGTTTTTAAAAGGTGGCCTTTGCATTAATCTCTGCATTTGGATTCACGTATATGTGCAAACAGATTTTTTGTCACACCGGAAGAGTGTTAAATCAATCTCAAAGCTGATCAGATATTTAGAAGTGTGTGTGCAGTTGAAATGAAAGTTACGTTTATACCCCACTTAAAGGAGAATTATGAGGCGAGTGATTTTCACTCAACCTCATAATCTGAGCCGACCTGTGACAATGAAACCATCACAGGTCGGCTCAGTAGATTGGGAAGTGAGCGAACACATATCGTCACTCGCTCACTTTTAGATCTATCCCTGCAGAGAGCCGTGACTGTCACTCACGTGGCTGTAGCTTGCGGTATACTGAGCTTTGGGTCACGGGAGAACGCTAGTTTGTGTTCTCTCGTGACCCTTAGGAGAACTATGGGGAAAAGCCCTGACCCTATAGTTCTCCTTTAACACACTAAAGGCAGACATAGCACTACTAAGCCACGAAGGATAGGGACAGAAATCACACTAAAACACAAGTCCAGTTTACTGTTTAGTACACATTAAGGGTAAATATGAACATGCTTTGTGCATGCAGCAGTTAATATAATTAATGAGTGTAACTTGCCCTTAGCAGTACTACAGGTGCAAAAAATCAAAATAAAGCTACTTGACTACAATATGGTATTGTTCACTAGCACACCTGTAGTCTCATGCTTGTAGATTGACACCTAACGTGGGAAAGGTTTCCGTCCCCCAAGTTAGGGTTTTCATGTATTATGAAAAGATATTAAAAGTACCCATTTACTATTAGCGGTCTGACCTACTGTTTTCTAGTGGTACACATTTTTCCCCAGGGTAACTTGTAGGACTAAAGTGGCATTTGATAAAAACGCCTTTTACATGCATGCCTAAATCCATGTTCCTTTTGGAAGTCAGCTCTTTCAGTGAAAATATTTGAGGAGCAGCATTTGATCGCTCATGACTTTACGCTTCAGTTTTAATGACCAGCCCTTTTCCTTATTCTTCCCCATTCTGTGATGCAGTTCCTAGTGACGCTTCATCTGTCGTCAGAAGGATTTTGTCCTTAGGACAGCAGGTGGGAATCTAGTCTGATAATCCTATTAGTAGATTTGAGCTTGTGTTGCTGACAGAGGCTGCAGTTGGCATTTTATATATCCTGTTTGTTTGTCATCATGTTGGCATCTCTTATGACTGCTCTGTTCTTTGTGGTACGCGTGTTTGGAAGGGTGAGTAACTTATTATTTACCCTATTGTATTTCTATGAGCTAGAGCAAGTAAAAATTATAAACAGCCTTCTAACAGTAACAACATATATTGGGGGAGGTCAGAAAATGTTCAAAGACACAAAAAGGGAGTTTATCTTATTAACAAAATTACAATGAGTCATTTTGGGCTGTCAATTATCAGTATGTGCCAGCTATCAAAAAGATATATCAACTAGCGAAATAGCTGTTTCCTGAATCGCAGGCGCAGCATTCAATGAATTGCAACAAGATTTAATGTGTCAAGCGGAGCAGTCAAAAAAATTATGGCAGTATATTTTATATGTTCTAGTAATTCAGTATAAACAAAAAGTGTTTATTTCTTATGTGGTATGTACAGTTCTTAGGGGGAAGGGAATTAAGAGCTAGTCATAGAGAGTGATGGGATCTGATGTTTGAAGGTGGGAATATAAGTTGATTTTCAGGAAAAATGGGAGCTGATAAGAGTAAAGAAAGCTGATGGGGGGGGGGGGGGGGTTTTGGGGGGGGGGGG
>NW_017306876.1:863195-865924 GCF_000935625.1 Nanorana parkeri | reverse complement strand
AAAAAAAGGGGGAGTGAAAGAGAGAAAAAAGGGCTGAGGGGGGGGGGGGGTGATTTAATGGAGAGCTATGGGGTAGAGGACCTTATTGTGGAGAGTGGTGGGAATTAATGGTGGCATGAGTAGGTGTGAGCTAATAGGGTGGGAGATGATGGCGTGGGGTGTTGACGTTCCACTCAAATCATAGTTAGGTTTGTTACCTCAAGTATTAAAAAAAACATATATATATTTATCCTCCTGACCAATCCAATCTTCTATTAATAAGCAAATCTTGTATGTATGGAAGGCTGAGGGTAAGTAGGTAGCAAGTAATTGTACACCAGTGTGTGGTCAGCGTGACACACTTCCGGGGTATATGGAATATAGATAGTGGCACTTCATAACATGCAGTTCTGTTCAAACTATTTTTACTTGTTTGAAGGTAGACGCATGTTTCATACTTGTAACTGATGGAGTTGTAGTTGTATACCTTTTTGTGTATGTAAAGCAGGGGTCTCAAACCTCCGGCCCTCCAGTTGTGGTGGAACTACAAATCCCATGAGGCATTGCAAGATTCTCACAGCCACAGACATGACTCCCGAAGAGAGATGCATCATGGGATTAGTAGTTTCACCACAGCTAGAGGGCCAGAGGTTTGAGACCCCTGATGTAAAGCATTCATAACATTGATTGACGTACAGTATATATGTGTCTCCTAACTTTGTGTACCCAATTGCTTTGTGTCTTACATAATATCTTTTCTACAGCTGTATACAGAGTAGGCGAGGACACCAGGCCTAATGACTAGTGTGTTTTATGATTTACCTGGAAGTGGAACATGATTGTTTACATTTGGCTTTATTTTTGGTACATCAGTTGATTCCAGTAGGTTGGTACACTATGTATACAACTGTTGAAGAGATGATGTGTAGGGTGGCTGAGACAGGGTACAGTCTTAGTATTACACCAACAGGAGCACACTGGGTCTCTTTTATAAGACACCCTACTTAGCCCTGCCTATGAAAAAAAGTTTTAGGGTGGGCTGGAAAGCTGGGATGGGTAAATTCAAACAGGGAGGAGGAGAGAAGAAGCTGGGGATGTGCAAGAATACTCCACTAAAATTGACAAGAAGCAGAAGTTCCCTTCTCTGTTTCAGTTTTATCAGGCCCCGCTAACGCATTTCATATTTTTTGTGTTTTTGCCTGCATTATAAAGAATGCTATGTTTTCTTGTTTCTTTTTTCTACAGTTAGGCAGTGCAATATTTCGAGAGGAACAAGCCCCATATCTTATGTATCAGCCCCTTCCATGGCATGTTCAGTATGTCACACAGAACAGGAGGGCAAGCAGAGATCAAGAGGTAGTGGAACCTGTCTATCTGTCTTATCACAAAATATGTTACATTTACATTAACTAATGGCAGCAGTTGCTGGGGTGGAATTCTGATAATGGAGAGGTTTGGTGGAGGGGACCAGGCCTGTGCGGTTGCCTCTGAGGGTTTGGGACTCTTTAAAAAAAAAAAAAAAAAAATGTAGCTGCCACCCTTTCCTGGTATGGGCTTCTAGACAACAGTGGCCACTTGCCAGTCTATCCATCCATGATCTAATTGATCTCTGGATGACGGTGCCCACATAAATTATGGTGCTTCATCACTGAAATGTAACAAGGATATTAAAGCTGGCCATACATGTACACTGTATTACCAAAAGTATTGGGACACCTTTACACGCACAGGAACGTTAGTGCCATCCCAGTCTTAGTCTGTAGGGTTCAATATTGAGTTGGCCCACCCTTTGCCGCTAGAACAGCTTCAACTCTTCTGGGAAGGCTGTCCAAAAGGTTTAGGAATGTGTCTATGGGAATGTTTGACCATTCTTCCAGAAGCGCATTTGTGAGGTCAGGTACTGATGTTGGACCAGAAGGCCTGGCTCGCAGTCTCTAATTCATTCCAAAGGCATTCTATCGGGTTCAGGTCAGGACTCTGTGCAGGCCAGTCAAGTTCTTCCACCCCAAACTTGCTCAACAATGTCTTTATGGACCTTGCTTTGTGCACTGGTGTGTAGTCATGCTGGAACAGGAAGTGGCCATCCCCAAACTGTTTCCACAAAGTTGGGAGCATGAAATTGTCCAAAATGTTTTGGTATGCTGATGCCTTAAGAGTTCCCTTCACTGGAACTAAGGGGCCAAGCCCAACCCCTGAAAAACAACCCCACAACATAAACCCCCCTCCATCAAACTTTACACTTGGCACAATGCAGTCAGGCAAGTACCGTTCTCCTGGCAACGACCAAACCCAAACATGTCCATCGGATTGCCAGACGGAGAAGCGTGATTTGTCACTCCAGAGAACATGTCTCCACTTCTTGAGTCCAGTGGCGGCGTGCTTTACACCACTGCATCTGACGCTTTGCATTGCACTTGGTGATGTAAGGCTTGGATGCAGCTGCTCGGCCATGGAAACCCATCCCATGAAGCTCTCTACGCACTGTTGTGCCAATCTGAAGGCCACACGAAGTTTGGGGGTCTGTAGCTATTGACTGAAGACAGTTGGTGACTTCTGCGTACTGTGTACTTCAGCATGAGCTGACCCCGCTCTGTCATTTTATGTGGCCTACCACTTTATGGCTGAGTTGCTGTTGTTTCCACTTTGTTATAATACAAAGTGGAATATTTAGTAGCAAGGAAATTTCATGGAACACCTGAATCCAATGATTTGGGGGGGGGGGGGGGGGGGGGGTGTCCGAAACCTTTTGG